>NC_042969.1:58655737-58733237 GCF_901001165.1 Salmo trutta | reverse complement strand
ACGTTCACATGTCCAGTATTGGTAACGTTAGCTTAAAGTCCAGCATTGGTAACGTTAGCTTAAACGTTCACATGTCCAGGATTGGTAACGTTAGCTTAAACGTTCACATGTCCAGGATTGGTAACGTTAGCTTAAACGTTCACGTCCAGGATTGGTAACGTTAGCTTAAACGTTCACATGTCCAGGATTGGTAACGTTAGCTTAAAGTCTAGGATTGGTAATGTTAGCTTAAACGTTCACATGTCCAGGATTGGTAACGTTAGCTTAAACGTTCACATGTCCAGTATTGGTAACGTTAGCTTAAAGTCCAGGATTGGTAACGTTAGCTTAAAGTCTAGGATTGGTAACGTTAGCTTAAACGTTCACATGTCCAGGATTGGTAACGTTAGCTTAAACGTTCACATGTCCAGTATTGGTAACGTTAGCTTAAACGTTCACATGTCCAGTATTGGTAACGTTAGCTTAAAGTCCAGGATTGGTAACGTTAGCTTAAACGTTCACATGTCCAGGATTGGTAACGTTAGCTTAAACGTTCACATGTCCAGGATTGGTAACGTTAGCTTAAACGTTCACATGTCCAGGATTGGTAACGTTAGCTTAAACGTTCACATGTCCAGGATTGGTAATGTTAGCTTAAAGTCAAGGATTGGTAACGTTAGCTTGGTAACGCAAGCTCCCCCCTCCATCTTCCACCCCACCACAAAGATTCCTCAGCTGATTTCAACCCACCATTGTGTCACATGACCCTCGAGCCGGCATTCCTTCAACCCCCCCCCCCCCCCCCCCCCACACACTGCCGCCTGATTCCAGCTAACCTTTTCCCCCTTTTCTTTCCAGACGGTTTTCATTCTCCGACAATATAGTGTCTATGTACGTTTGACAGTCTGAAACGCCTTTGTCTTGCAGAGAGAGCCACGGACGGGACGACAGCGCACCACTCCCAGCTCCCGAGAGCCTAACCCGTGGACATGAGAGCACAACGTCACAAGTTAGGGTCTCAGGGATTGCGAGAGGCACATTTTATAGTTGTACTATTTCTACTCCCAGACAGACTGTGATTTGAATTAATCATGCTGGCTTGAGAGTACCAAATAGACTAGAAACAAACACACGATATTCATGACAATAAAGGCTTCCTTCCATGAGGTATTTGTGCAACGCATCCCCCCCTTCTCTGCCTCTCTGCCTGTAACATACAACAAGTGCAACCGTAAGCCAGACACAACATCGACCAATCTCCCCCTCCCCCTCCCTCTCTCTGGAGACCCCCGCCTCCCACCGACACTCTCTCTCTCTCTCTCTCTCTCTCTCTCTCTCTCTCTCTCTCTCTCTCTCTCCCTCTCTCCCTCTCTCCCTCTCTCCCTCCCAACCCCCTGGACAAAACAATACAGCACTTTGAAAAATGCTCCTGACTCCAGGTAAACCCAACACTAGCCTTCGGTTCCTTAAGCTCCCATGCACTCTATTCCCAGGCTGCAGCTGCTAGTTATTAAGGGATGGCCAGACCAAATCCTGGTTCAGCAGCCAGCAGTACGCACACCAACCAACGATTCAAAACTACTATACAGAATACCCAAGGAAAAGAACACAAAGTCAGTTTATCTTGAAACATTCACGTGACTCATTTCATTTCAATATTAGGAGGGCAGAGCAATGATCTGGATGTGCACGAGGATGGCTGAATATGAATCCTCACTGAACCTACCACGACCATTTTGAGACAGGGAGGTAGGCAGTCTCAATCTACAGCCATAGATTAGGAAATATCGATTGATAAATAAACAAGAGTGCGGCAGGAAAACGGCTTCAATCAACTCACCGACGTCTGGTTCGGAATGAGGAGGCAGCAACCCTTGTTCCTTGTTGCCTGCTCGACACACAGAGAAAGAGAGAGAGAGAAACGAACTCGGGTTTAAACTCATGTCGACAAGGTTTCGGACAAGATCTTGCAGGCTTTGTAGACGGTTACAGGGTGAAAGTGGCACGAGTGGGGAGCGATGGGTCAGTCGATGACAAGGAGACGAAGCGAACCGACGGTAGGACGGATATAAAAAAAGGAGGAGAGAGAATGGGTGGTGAGGCTGATGAAGAATCCACCATGTGCAGACAGAAAGAGAGAGAGAGGGAGAGAGAGAGAGGGAGATGAGTCGGAGAAAACGAGAGGCTACTCCCAGGAGTTTAGGTGAAGTGAAAAGTTCAGAATAACAATAAAAAGATGGCAGGTCTGAAAAAAGGAGACAGAATAGAGAGTTGGAAGAGAGGATGAGAGTGAGCCCTACCACCGCTTGCAGCCAGGGCCACAGCACCAGTGAAGCATACCAGTCTGTTGGCTCACTGAGAGAGAGAGGAGAGGAGGAACACACGCTCACTCACTTTGTTTCGCTGCTGTTAACTTGGTTGTATGTCCCTATTTCATATCCAGTTCAGGTTAGAAGAAAATGTATAGTTTGTTGTCATATATGTCACAAGAGCAAAAAAAATCTCCGAAATAATTAAAAGACAAAATGCATCAATGGATGTTACTGCTGTTCTGCTTCCCTCGCTAACATTGATAAAAAAAAATATTTCACCCCCCCCTCTCTCTCTCTCTCTCACTCTGTCTCTCTCCCTCTCTCTCTCAGTGCAGAACAGAAACACATGCAAAATTGGAAGAAAGGAGAAAGGAAAAAATAAAACTGAATCCCAGGTCCCCCGCTCTCGTCTTCATGCATCTGTGTTGAAAGGCAGGAGATGAAAAAATGCTTTTCCAAATAAATTTTGAAATATCATCCATTAATTTGCCTGTACAGCTGTAATAATTTAAAGCAAGAGGCCCACTTCTCTGCTGTATCAGCCAGAGAGACAGATAGAGACAGAGAGAGAGGAGGAGGAGGCGGAGGGAGAGGAGGAGGAGGAGGAGGAGGAGGAATGAGAAAGTCGGCCGCCTCTTGCTTTTCCACCTTTTCAGTGTTTTAGTTAAGTCCGTTTCCCGTCAACAAATCCTCAGTTTTCCTTGATTTTCTTCTTGCATGTATCCTCTCTGTCTCATACGTTCTCTCTCACTTTCCCTCCCTCCCTCTCCGTCTCTCGTTTTCTCTCTTTCTCTCTCTCTTTCTCTCTCTCGCTCTCTCTCACTCACTGCCTCACTACCTCACACATGCCCGACATCATTAACACTATCCTTCAAAAAGAGAATGAGAGGGGAGAGAGAGAGAGCAGAAAGAGAGCAAGAGAGAGGGGCGAGAGAGAGCAGGCCATAGAAACATAGCTACATGATGTGCTTGGCTTATAGAGGCTACATTTAATCTCTACTGGCTCCCCCAGGCTTTGATACGGAGAGTGGAAAGAGAGGGGGAGAGATGATGGGGGAGGGACAAATATAGCTGAGGGGGAGGCTGGCGACGTACAACACAATGTAGACTCAATTCAACGACGGGGAGAGAAAAAAAATCCCCTAGACCACACTGCCCTCTTCCTTTCTCTCTGCTCAGTCTCTCTCTCCATCTTTCCCTCTCTGGGTGCGTCTGCTCCGGCTAACTAATCTCCAATCCTCTTTGACTGCTGTCTCCCAGACTGTGCATTGTATTGGCTTCTCCTGTTTGGACTGTAGCAGTGCAATGAAGGCTCAGTGCCGACGGTTCTCTCTCTCTCTCACTTAAAAAAAGCCTGATGCTACCACTTTCTAATTTTCCCTCCCGTTTAGAGAGCGCCCGTGCCCCCCCCCCCAGCCCTTCTCCACCGCAGCTATCCTCATTTATCACCATCCTTTCGTCCAGTCCAGATACAGACAGTATTCACTGAGGCGCTAATATTAGACTGGCTTTGAC
Organism: Salmo trutta; assembly: GCF_901001165.1. NCBI lineage: Eukaryota > Metazoa > Chordata > Actinopteri > Salmoniformes > Salmonidae > Salmo > Salmo trutta. Next base: position 58,729,431 of record NC_042969.1, on the reverse strand, counting down.
AGGCGCCGAGAACCCACAGCAAACAGACAAAGACTTGTCCATACACACACACACACACACACACACACACACACACACACACACACACACACACACACACACACACACACACACACACACACACACACACACACACACACACACACACACACACTAACAGACATACATACTGTGTCTGTACGCAGCATGGCTGGATTAAGTCACGCAAAAAGGAATAAAACAAGCAACAAGACAAACAAAAAATGCTATTGCACCTGGGAGGATGATGATTGATTGGAGATGATGCAGTGCTCTAATTTAGTCTGCTGGTGGTACATGTAGAAATGATGCAGGGCGTACTGTACAGCACAGACCCAGCAATCAATGTTGTTCAGCACAGACCCAGACCTGAAAAAGAAACCAGCCTACGTCATACAATACGCCAAAGTGTACAACACAAACACAATCAAACGTAGCACACCACGGTAACACAATATTGTGTAGGTAGGTGTCTGAAACAGAGTAGGCTACATGTGGTGAGTGCGATTGACATGTGTCCCTCAGGCTGACAAGAGCAGGAGGACAGTATCCTGTCAAAGCAGTAGAGGGAAGTTCAATTTGTTGTGGATGTTTTTATTCATAAATGCTTTACAAAGATGCATTCTGTACAGAGGCAGTCACAGTTAAACACTAACAGATGTGTACAGCAACATACTGTAAGTCAGGTTTATAGATGGTGGTTAATGTGAATGTCGGATGATGGAAACTGTACTTCTGTGTTCATATTTCTATGGGGAAGGAGGTAAGAAAAAGATGATGCTGATTCAGTAGGGTGGACATTCACTATTGAAAAATCTACAGTGAAGTTTGATATTGATAAAAGCACTGCTATAAACACAATTTAAAATATTACAAAGACAACTAAGCACATCCCTATCAAATCTTACAAATAAATAAATATGGTTGGCATGAACACATAGGTATTTTCAGGGATTTTTTAAGTCTGTTACTGAACATGAATTCAAGTTCTAATTCACAATCCATGATTCAGGTATAAGTAAGAGATCTTTCTAGATATTTTGGTCTACTGTAGCTTCTACAATTACAACGTAGTAGCTTGCCTTGACAACACTTTACACTTTAACAAGTCCTCAACATAGCTACAATGGAATTGAACCATTGTACATGCCTTAAATCATAATGTGTTTGAGCACAGAGAACGGTGAACCAATGTGTTGAAAAGACGATTCATTATCAAAAGAGAAAAAAATGATTGAGTGCACAGACGCGCCTTGGAGTGGAGGTCCTGGGCTGAAACACTTGTTTGTCTGTCACATCTCTTTTCCTTTGGCTATGATTAGCAGCAAAGAGAGCTGCGCCGAGCGGCTCACCCGACAGTGCTCTGGACCCTCTCACACACACTGATCTGGTTTGGATTAGTGCATCACGGCTGAGATTACACAGCACACAGGCCCTGACAGCCACCCCCAAAACACACGCACACGCACAGGCACACACACACACACAGGCACGCACACACAGTCACACACACGCTGGTGCACATGCTGGTATGTATGTACGAACATGCTCACGTGTGTGCGAGCGCGCGCGCACACACACACACACACACGCACACACGTACACTATACTGCGCATTTAGAATATATCTGAACCTTGAGATGCAGTCTCATTGTTCTTTTCATTTGCCCAGGTAGTCACTGCCTAAACCTCAGTCTCCAACTGTCTGACAGCACAGTGGTTTGACCAACAGGGGGCAGCCTTTTGCTCTATTACAACAACCAATAACTGGATACTCCAAATCCAGGATTGGGAGACAGGGAGGGAGATGGCTTGCAGGCTTCAACAGATTATATATACAGTACAGGGACTTTGTTATATCTTTCAAAGGAATAGTAAATCCTATAGTGCAGCTTCTCTCACACATTCTTAGAAGGCGATAGCCTACACGGCAGGTTTCTTACAGACCTATAGATTCTCACATACAGTAATCTCCAAAAGGATAGTAAGGAGTGGAAATATGAAATCATTCAATGAATATATTATATATATTATCTAAAATCTTAAAGGTAGATGTCACATTTGTCTCTATCAATTTTCTTTGGAATTGCATGTTTTGTTTTGCATTAATAGGTTTGGTAAATATGGCAAAGTACTTTATTTATGGAGTAAAAGGTCTATCATAACTCTCCCACCGGAGTACATTAGCAGTAGAGTAAGCCTGGTCTCAACAAAGCTGTGTATGCTTGGCTTTCAATCACAACTGAATTGTAAACGGAATATTTATTATAAACAGGGTGGTTCAAGCCCTGAATGCTGATTGGTTGACAGCCGTGGTATACCACGGGTATGACAAAACATTTATTTTTACTGATCTAATTCTGTTGGTAACCAGTTTATAATAGCAATAAAGCCCCTTAGCTGTCATAAGAACAGCCCTTAGCTGTGCTATATTGGCCATATACCACACCCCCTCAGGCATTATTGCTTAAATATAGTGTGAGTACAGTGAAAGACTGTTAAAGTAAATGGAAATGTTGAAAAAATAACGTGGACTGAAATACGTTGTTGCAAAATGTTTTAATTGAGTGCCCTATATTGAAAAAAACCCAGGAATGCAAAATAGTTACGGGTTTATGCATAGATTTTTGATGAGCGGCTCACATACACACGTCTACTGTAAATTACTAGTAGTATCAGCAACCTTCTCTTAAGGATCGAACCGTTTTTTCCCCCAATTTTCGCCTAAAATGGCATACACAAATCTAACTGCCAGTAGCTCAGGACCTGAAGCAAGGATATGCATATTCTTGATACCATTTGAAAGGAAACACTTTGAAGTTTGTGGAAATGTAAAATTAATGTAGGAGAATATAACACATTAGATCTGGTAAAAAATAATACAAACAAAAAAACTTGTTTTTTTTTCTTCCTCCCATCATCTTTGAAATGCAAGAGAAAGGGCATTATATGACTTAGGACTCTAGGCACAATTTAGATTTCGGCCGCTAGATGGCAGCAGTGTACGTGCAACGTTTTAGACTGATCCAATGAACCATTGCATTACTGTTCAAAATGTTGTATCAAGTCTGCCCAAATGTGCCTAATTGGTTTATTGATAACAATTTGGTGACAAATTGTTAGCAATTTCTGCTTATTGTTTAGTCAGGTGTATTGGAGCATTTCTGTTAACTGTGTTGCTCATCTATGTTACCTCTCAGAGAGATGACATGTATGAAAATAAGCGGAAGAGGAGATTGTAGCACATCTAAATGCACTGTCACTTTCAAATAAAATGGATTCGAATCTCAACTGGACTTCTACTCTACTAGTCAGTCATTTCAACTGTGGTCCTTTATTAAACAGATCGGATCTCTAAGCCCTGAGACCAGACACATTATAGCAATATTCAAGACTCAAAATAAATTCATAACAATTGGAAGCAAAATGATATGATGAATTATCAAGAATATTCAATTTCTTGACCATCCATTCCTGGTGGCTATATCAAGTAGTCTTAGACAGACCTAATGAAGTCATTGTGATTCAACTAAAATACGTTGGCAAGGCTTTACATGAAGGTATCCTATTTAGCAGGGTTTTATAAAGGGTTTTTAAGTAGTTTATAGACTGTTCAGTTTGCCAGAGTGCTTCGGCTAGCACATCGCTGCATGTATCTGCTATACCACTAATCACGATTATACAATTTCAACCAAGTTATAACTGTTATAATCTTTAAAGGATTCCTTCACCATCAATAAATATGAATAAACTACAAAACATTTATAAACTCTTCATAAATAAAGTGGGACCAATACTAGGACACTTTTTTAAGAAAACCTAGGTTAACAAGTGGAAACTTAAAAACTTGTTGAGTTGAGCACTTCTCTCTCTCTCTGTCTCTCTCTGTCTCTCTCTGTCTCTCTCTGTCTCTCTCTCTCTCTCTCTCTCTCTCTCTCTCTCAACCCAACCTCTCAGTTCGAGGTTTGGCGTGGTGGAGATGCTGAGTCATCATGCCTGTCAAGTTGTTGCCTTTTTGCAGTAGGCTGCCCCATGTGCAGGAGTTGTGCATACCACAGGGAAAGCTAGGAGGTTGTACAGCTATCTCCCGGGGTGTAATTCTCAACTATACAACCTACTACCTCAGCCTGGGAGCAAGCAGTACCGCAGTCCTGGAGTCACTGGGTAGCAAGGGACAGCGATGACAATGAGTTGCAAATTGTGGTCGCAATGGCTCAGTGGGTTAGAGCATGGTGCTGCTGGCAATGCCAGAGTTGTTGGTTCGATTCCTGCACGGCTTACAATAACGTGTACTAAATGTAGCCTACTGGGTGAACTTTAAGCTGCTCTGGATACTGTAAGCGTCTGAATACGAATCTTCTAAATTGCCAATCTTTAAATAGAGGAGAGACATTCCACCAATGTACTGCACCACCATTCCTAATATTTTAGTGCCTGGACCTGTCTCATTACAAAGACATAGAGAAGAATGCCGTCTTATTGGTTCACACTAATACTCATGGTTTCAAGAGTGCAACAGTTTGGGTGAAGGTCAGCTGTACGGGCCACACAGACAGAGACCTATAGAATCAAGCTTGTGAGGTCAGTTAGCACAAGTTCGGATCTACGGGTTTGTGGCTGTGGGCAGGTTTCTTCCATCCATACGTTGGGTCAATCTACACTAAGGAGTCAAGAGTATACAATACCTAATAACATGATGAAACCACTTGTTATCAAAATAATATTCTCACAGATAAGCTTGATATGGTGACTAATCGGATCCACAAGGAGGAAATACCTTGGGGCAATAATAATAATAACATAACTTAGCAGGCTTATCTACACCTTTATCAATGGCAAAAGGTAATATGCAAATTGTTTTATCATCCAGTATTTTAATTTATTTTAATTTTTAAATATGACAGAATTTATGAACCATTTATTAACTACTATTTAACATATAATCTTGCAACAGTGTCATGGAAATTACAATAAATTATATTTGTAATTGTTATGAATGAGGTTACTATAGTGACTTCAGTGAATATAGTCTCCTCTTATATTAGGACAATATTATGAAATAGAATATCAGTGTTTCCAATGACAAGTTTATTATGTAGAAGATATGTGTTAGGATACAGTAAGGCTGCCACATCACCTGGAAAAATAATTACTTAGAAAAGTCTAATCACACAAAATTCTATTTGATCCGAAGTTACAGTCAATTCTAAGTAAACAATTATAGTTCTCAATATCTCTTTGTCAATGATTACTTCTTAACACATTTGCTTAAACTGAGGTTTTCATACTAGGTACATGGATAGTCAAAATACATTGCAATTCTAAAGAAATTACCCACTTATTGCTCAAGTGTCACTCTGGGCTTACACATTGAGTGCTGAACTGAAAATGGAGTAAATCATAATAAAAACTTGAGAGGATGTGTGATATTTGAATGGAGTTTCACCTCAAAAAAATATATGTACAGGAATTTCAAAAGCACCCTTTTCTGCTATGAATAGATTCTCAAAGCACTCCAAACCACTAATTCAGAAATAGATACTTTACGCAAATTTTCGTTCTAACCCAATCCGCTAAAACATAATTCAGTCTTCTTCTTCAATTGCAAGCACGCAGCTCAGTGTTATCACTAAGGCTGATTCCAGATAGCACTAAGGCTGATTCCAGATAGCATAAAGGCTGATTCCAGATAGCATTAAGGCTGATTCCAGATAGCACTAAGGCTGATTCCAGATAGCATTAAGGCTGATTCCAGATAGCACTAAGGCTTACAATCAGTGCTTCTAACTATGTTGTATCGCCTATTTGGAAAAGTCCAACTCCTCAAAAATCCAACCCTCCTTTGCTGTAAAGACCATTACTAGTTCATATTTCTAGCCATAGATTCTAATTGTCTGTTTTCATACAACAGTAAAACCTAAAGAAAATGTTTGAGAAAACGTTTGATCAATCAGACTAATTGATCAAACAAGTACTTGGGCATAGATGTACTCTCAAAAAGCCTCTTGTTCAGTACAGTATCTTCCCAGAAAATCATGTCTAACCTAGCAATCAAAGTAACTCAATTCAATTGCATTGATAGCAATAAAACATGTAACACATCTCTCGTGAGGATTTACTACAAATACATTGCTTCTTTGGGAACTGATCAAATTGGACACTCCCAACCTAATATAAGCCATAAACTATGCAGATTTGAGTGGTCCCCATCCTACATGGACAGAGAATGAATTTAGTAAATCAACTAATTTGTTAATCATTGTACCTTTTGGAAAGTTTATCTTGACAAGTGATTGTGAACAAGGTGTCTTTGATGATTGTGTTTCATAATTGCGCATGATTGTGTTTCATAATCATTTCCATCATTTGGGGATAATTAACATTGCCTTTCTCAAATGTATTGTTGCTAACTAAACTAAGTGGAGGATGACAAAATAGTATTGCTGCAATCGAAAAACTCCTTTAAAGAGGTACTGCTGTTTGTGTATTAATTACATTATATTTCAAAGAGGGCTAACTGCAGTCATCTCCAATATCCATATTTATGATATTTCATTACTTGTTCTTTAGACTTTGAGTCCCACAAACCAATCTGCTGTTTATTTTACCGGCCTCCTCACAGTAGTGAGAGCACATCCCCAGGAAACAGTTGTTCATTAAATCACACGAACACTACAAAGCTTAAGACTAAAATGCCTCACCCCAGCTGTATCAGTGTGTTGACCCATTTTTCTACCACCTACACAAATCACATTGAAGAAATATATTGGAATCGTTGCTTGTATATAGTTAACAAACCAAAACAGAAATTCTTCAAGGTGCAACTTGAATTGAATAGACTTCAATGGATCGAAATGGAATTGCATGCTTCACGTCATGCATTGGTTTTCTACCGTTCTGAAATTGTTAAGATAATCCATCCACCTCTTCATAGATAAAAATACCATATGAGAAACATTTTATTGATCAAAATGAGGATGTACGACAGATATTTTAGCAGATAATTCTATGTGTTACTGTGAAGTGACAAGTGGCCTAAAAGAATAAGTCAATTTGAACTTTCAGAGCCCAAAGTTGGTTTCCTTCTTGTTTCCCTCCACTTGAGTTGAAATCAACAGATTTGACTTTGAAGCTGCTGCCAAGTTCTTCAAACTGTGTTAGTGGAGCTGTGCCAAGAAGTTAAAAGACACCTTGAGAATAGTGGGACAAAGGGGGCAGCGGGGGCCAACCACACCCTAGAAGCCCTAGCATCAGACCCAGTGGAGCAGAGCCCCTCGCCCCTGCATGGGGGTGGAGAGGTTAAATGCACCAGGGTGCTACCGTGAACACACTCTCAGAGAGACAGAACAGAGCACAGAGCACAGACCCTGGGATCGCTACAGCCACCACCACCATCGCTCGACAGCAAGCAAACACAACAACACTAAGACAATCTGAAACGCAGGGAGATTCAAAGAGAGGTAGGTACGCGACACGTCATCGAAATGCCTAGAAATGCAAACAAAACGTACATCCAGGAACAGGTAGGCCCTAACGCTACACTGAAAAGTGGAAACACCACAAAAAGAGAAATTTATAGCTACGGTTGAAACAGTGAGGTTGGAGAAACTATATGAGAGAGAGAGGGAGAGAGAAAGCTGGAAGACGAGGAAGAAGCACCAGCGAGCTTGAAAGCATGTTAATAATGACTTACCGATTGTCTTTTTATTGTTTCCAAATGTTTTCTCTCTCTACTCAGGGCGCCTACAGCACTTGGCAGAAGGTCCACTGTGACCCACAAGGAAACAAAACACAAACATGCAACTAACGAACCCATCAAAAAGGCAATAGAAAAGAGAGAAAGAGTGAGACAAAGAAAAATAGGCAGAGAGAGAGAGGAAGGAAGAGGAAGGAAAGCTGGCTGAGAGAACTAAAAGACAAAAAACGAAATAACAAAGATAGATTTCCCTGTTTATAAGAGTTCGATTTTCATCATGATAATGAAACGATAAATAAGAAAGAACAAATATTTTCAGCCAGTAAAACCTCTGTGTTCTACTAACCGGGTGCCTGCTTAACGGCCAAATGACAGGCAACATCTGTTTGTAAGAAAGCCAAGATCGAGTCTTAAAAAAATGGTCTTGATTCTCTCTTTCACTCTCTCTCTCTCTCTCTCTCTATCTCTCTCTCTCTCTCTCTATTGCTCTCTTTCACTGCCTCACTCTGTTGAATAAAAGCGAAAGAAAGAAGAGACTGTGGAAATTCGTCGAAAGGGAAAATGGAGTTGTGCCCCAGCCCCTTCTCCTCTTTAACCTCGCCCCTTCCTTCCGTTAACGCTTCTCTTTCCCAGCTGGAGAGAGAGAGCCCAGGTACACCTTCCGTTAACGCTTCTCTTTCCCAGCTGGAGAGAGAGAGCCCAGGTACACCTTCCGTTAACGCTTCTCTTTCCCAGCTGGAGAGAGAGAGCCCAGGTACACCTTCCGTTAACGCTTCTCTTTCCCAGCTGGAGAGAGAGAGCCCAGGTACACCTTCCGTTAACGCTTCTCTTTCCCAGCTGGAGAGAGAGAGCCCAGGTACACCACAGTCCTCCCCCCAACACACACACCTCTGCCGTTCCCCCACACCTCCCAACAAATACACACACAAGCATAGACATGCACACAACCACATGGGCACAGACACATGCGCACACACACACACACACACACACACACACACACACACACACACACACACACACACACACACACACACACACACACACACACACACACACACACACACACACACACACACACACACACACACACACACACACACACACACACACTTCTGGAAGACTTCCCTGCACCAAAAATAAATACCCAATCTGCAGTTTGCTTTGGCCCCAGACTGATAGAAAAGAAGAAGTCATTTTGGCAGCTTGGTATTCATTACTGTAGCAGATCCCTTCACATAGATGCAAACCGTTCCCCCCACAGTTTGGAAGTAGCTTCAGATACAATATCACTCCTACTGCTAACCCATGTGTCCACCTGCTATTCTGAACTAAACTAAACACACACTGCTGATATCTATTGACATGTGTGTGTGTGTATTTCAATGAAAAAGGAATCCATTTTTTCCATCTGAGCTCCCATACAGTATGGTTCAGGTTATAGTGCCTGTGTCACCCTGTCACTGTGCTGTACAGTATATCACTGGATTACATCCATGTTGTAGCACATCTAACAATCTGAGGTGAATAAATATAGCATTGAGCAATGCACACGCATATAAATCACGAGCGACAAACCCAAAATAAGCCGTCAAGAAAAACAATGATGGCATAAAGTATTAGTTGCCCTGCACTGTTATCGAGTGTGGGCTATCACCATCAGTGTTCAGACAGCACGCACACACACACACACACACACACACACACACACACACACACACACACACACACACACACACACACACACACACACACACACACACACACACACACACACACAGAGAAATGCTTATTAACTTGTTATTAGCATGTATGAGTCTTTAACGTGTGTTATATCAAGGCATATAATGTCTTTCTATGTATCAATGTATTTCTACAATGGCTGGTAATAAGACACTATAAGGAGGTTATGAATGCTTAGGACAAGTCTTATAATGCATCACGACCATTACGACCAAATCATAATGCATATAGGCGTTAAGTAAAGTGTTCCCGACTTCTCTGAATGCTAGCCTCCGTTTCCCCTTCAATAACCTGACGCTGACACGCTGATATGGGCATAACCCCGGGCTGCCAGACAGACAGCCAGACAGACAGACAGACAGCCGGCACAGTGTTTACTTGAGGGTATTCACACACAGCCAGCAAATGGAGCACAACAACCAAAGAGGTCCTATTAAATGACTCATTCCTAATTCTATGATAACAACAGAACACAATGAAGAATACCCATTAGAAATAAACGTGAACCAGCAACCAGCATTCACAGTGTTCTGCATGCTCAATTGTAACAAAGGGTGGAGGGGAAATGGTGTTACATGTGCATTACAATAAATAAGCGATGAGTGCATGCAGCCAATGAGTGATTGTCTTTATGTTCAATTACAGTAAGAAGACACTGTGTCCCACCCCTTCCAAATTTCCACCCTCTCCCTCTTCTGCCCCTCTCGCTCTCTCTGATATTCCACTCACGCACTACTGCGGCAGCCCTCCACCAATGCCTTGAATTAATCCACACAGCAGCGCCAAAAGTTTTCCAAGCCACAATCGCTCACCCCAGGGATGTCAATTAGCATGAGTTGGCATTGATTAGTATAGTCTAAAATTCTCCTCATGAGTTTATGATTGTTATCTGGGATCGTCATCAACGTCTGAGGAATGTGTCTGTCTGGAATGGAGACAGGACACCACTAAGAGGATCATCGGACCCCAGCCAAGCTGGAGAGGGCCATATGAGCCAATGTATGGAAGGATGCAGAGGGATGAAGTGTGCTCTTGTTCTCCAGTGACTGTGAGATCTGTTCTATCGCCACTGCCTGGCTGTCTGTCTGTCCAGCCCTGTGGCACATAGACCAGAAGAGCCAGAGGCAGACGCACACCCAAACCCACAAATTCAAAACCAGGATCCTAACCTCTCTTCCCGCTCCTGCCTTTTCTACAGGGAGTCAGTCAGTCAGCTTTCCCTCTCTGCTCCCTCCCTCCCTCCCTCAATCTGTGTCTCTTTACCTCTCCCACTTTTCTTCCCCATCTCTCTCTCTCTCTCTCGCTCTCTCTCTCTCTCACTCTCGCTCTCTCTCTCTCTGTGTGTCCCTAGATGACCTGGCCCAAATGAGTGTCAGTGCCCAGTGGGAGAGGGCACAGCTGGTGTTGCGGGCGACTGCCACCGCCGACAGTCTGTCCTTTCACAGCCCTCCCTCTCTACTCAGCAAGCCCGTCATTAGCTGTAGTTGCTAGTCAGGAGAGAGAGAAAAAAACAGTCACTGGCAACAAATGTTGTCGGCCATATTAGCTAGCTGCTTGGACCTATATCTAGGAGGAGGATGAGGAGGAAGAGGAGGAGGAGGTGGAAGGGAGGAGGAGGAGACAGAGCATCAATGAGAGTAATTGAAAGTATCAGTTTTGTCCAATCACAGAAGTGGTGCTTGATAACACCAGGGAGTGTTATGGCCCAATATGGATTGACAGGTACAGTAGCAGTTGGCAACTGTAATGAGCTTTAGGTGTGTGTGTGTGTGTGTGTGTGTGTGTGTGTGTGTGTGTGTGTGTGTGTGTGTGTGTGTGTGTGTGTGTGTGTGTGTGTGTGTGTGTGTGTGTGAACAGAAACACAACAAAAATATATCCTGCCAATACAGTGGCCAACAGACTGTTAAATTGCCATCACTAGGCAGCTTCCATACGGTTACTTAACCCTGCACCTTAGAGGTTGCTGCCCCATATACATAGACTTGGAACACTAGTCACTTTAATCATGTTTACATACTGCTTTAGTCATCTCATAAGTATATACAGTGTTTATTCTACTGTATTTTAGTCTATGCCACTCGGACATTGCTCATCCTAATATTTATATATTCTTTCATTCCATTCCTTTATTTTGAGGTTTGTGTGCATTATGTGTATTGTTGTGAACTGTTAGATATTACTGCACTGTTGGAGCTAGAAACACAAGCATTTCGCTACACCTGCAATAACATCTGCTACACACGTGTATGCTACAAATACAATTTGATTTGATTTGAATCTGCACATGAGTCAAGGGCCAAAATAAGTATTCGAAGACGGTGAAGCGGATAGCAAATTCCATTTATACATGGCAGTCATCAGCAGCTGTCACAAATAGTGTCGACCATATAATGTATTAGCAACAGTTATTTGGAAAATTGGAAAAGAGGTATTAATTGTCACACCCGAAACTGTCAATACCAAAACAAAGTTGTATTTTGTTGTGGTAGTGACACTGTTGTGACACAAACTGCTCTCCCACATATTGCATAGCAGCCCTGATTGACACGTCAACATGATGAAGCGATGTGCGTATTTACATTGAAATCAAACAGACTAATTCCATTCCATTTGAAGAGAAAGCAGCGATGCTTTTGGCAAGAGAGAAGGAACAGGGGAAAGAAATCAATACCGGCAGACAAGGTAGGTTCCTTTCTTTTCTTTCTGAACATCAGATTAGGTTTAAAACTACAAATTCAGTATGCCCAAAAGCAATTCAAGGGCAAACAGTTCAAGCCGTTGGGATAACAGCATCAGAACACACACAGATTCTTACTGTAGTCTTTTCATTTCTCTTTAACTCATTCTTCATCTCTTCTCCATAACAACCCTCTCAACCCATAACAGGCTTTATTTTCACTATACACAGACCTTTTCCCACTATCTCAGTCCTCCTTTCTTTTTCTCTCTGTCTTTCTTCATCTCTTTACCTCTCTCTCTGCCTTTCTTCATCCCTTTACCTCTCTCTCTGCCTTTCTTCATCCCTTTACCCCTCTCTCTGCCTTTCTTCATCCCTTTACCCCTCTTTCTGCCTTTCTTCATCCCTTTACCTCTCTCTCTGCCTTTCTCTCTCTCTCTCTCTCTCTCTCTCTCTCTCTCTCTCTCTCTCTCTCTCTCTCATTTACAAATCCTCCTGTGAAGGACAGCCCAAGTGAGCTCCATGGCAACCTGGCGCGTCGCCATCTCATTACACTGCCAATTGATTCTGGTCCTCCACCACACTGCTGTCCCCTGCCAGCCCACTTCCCATCATGCACCTGACAGCCACTGCAAAGTAAATGGTAAGAGATATGTTAGATGGTGTGTGATGGGTACTGGGTGTACACAAAGCAAAAATCTGTAATGGTTTATTTAAAGCCAGCAAGTTAAAAGGCATTATGATAGTTATAATGCATCATAAGCACTCCCTTATAATAGCTTACAAGGAAATATGATCCTGACTTAATAACAGCTATTAGTGGATGTTAAAAAATCCAGTATTTTAATGCCATGGAAAGATATGATATGCTACATTCCCATTATTTTACATTACATAATGGAATTCTTGCATCTGTCCATGAGAATAACTTGCTGCTTGGTACAAAAAGTAAATTTTTCATGTAAATGCCCTCATTATGAGCCCATACCCTGTCAAGTGTTTCTCTTTCATCCTTCCAAAAACCTTTCTAACCAAGCACGGAAATACATACTTGTCTATAGCCATGCCAGAAATCCCTCTTCGAGGTCTGAATAGCAAAAATAGTTTGCAAGATGTGGCTACAGTATAGCACAAGTCCATCATTCCAAGAGGGGTGGCCTTCGAGAAACCAAACAATGAGGAAAAAAAGTAACATATGCATAACTTGTTTCGTAATGGACTTCTCATTCTCCGGGGGTTGTTTCGGAACACAAAGACAGTGCACATCTGGCGCACACAGGACAGGGGGGAAGCCAGCAGGGAAGATAGGGAGAATGGGACCAAAGAGGTTCCAGCTGAGCCAGATTATCATTCTCAGGGCAACAGGTGGCTCTGCAGCCACCACACTGGAACTCAATACCATGCAGGAGGGCCCCGGGCCCCAATCCCAGCCCCCGACTCTGGCCCCTGATCAACGGAGCATCTTCCAAAAAGTAGCCAATTAGGTAAAAATGTGAAATGCAAGAACCCATTAGTGTGCATGTGTGTGTGTATATGTGTATGTGTATGTGTGTGTGTGTGTGTATATGTGTATGTGTATGTGTATGTGTGTGTGTGTGTGTGTGTGTGTGTGTGTGTGTGTGTGTGTGTGTGTGTGTGTGTGTGTGTGTGTGTGTGTGTGTGTGTGTGTGTGTGTGTGTGTGTCGCTGTGCGTGTCTCTGTGTGTGTGCTTGGCCAAATACAAATAACGATAATAATAATAACAACGATTATTACACCGATAAATAGGATGAAAAAAGGGTATCTCATGCTTATCTGAAAATGTGAGGCCATTCTCCTCACGTGTCATTATTGTCATTATTGAAATCAACATGTTAAGCATAGTTATTGGACAATTGCTCATTAGGATGGAAATTTATGAAGTCGGTGTTGAAAAGGCAACTTTTACATTTCCTTGCTGTAAAACAGTATATGGGCAGATATATCGGTACGTTTTGTCCCCCCAAAAAATCTAAGTTGGTATCGAACCCAAATAAACATATCGGTCGGGGTCTAATTGGAAGGTCTTATAGTTTGTCAGTAAGTACTAAACCCAAAGGAAACTGGCTCTAGCCATTTTTATTCCCAGAAAATCACTACATAGCTTTCAACTATTTCTTGGAGCACATACAGTTGAAGTTAGAAGTTTACATACACTTACGTTGGAGTCATTAAAACTCATTTTTCAATCACTCCACAAATTTCTTGTTAACAAACTATAGTTTTGGCAAGTCTGTTAGGACATCTACTTTGTGCATGACACAAGTCATTTTTCCAACAATTGTTATCAGACACATTATTTAACTTATAATTCACTGTATCACAATTCCAGTGGGTCAGAAGTTTACATACACTAAGTTGACTGTGCCTTTAAACAGCTTGGAAAATTCCAGAAAATTCCGTCATGGCTGTAGAAGCTTCTGATAGGCTAACTGACATCATTTTAGTCAATTGGAGGCGTACCTGTGGATGCATTTCAAGGCCTACCTTCAAACGCAGTGCCTCTTTGCTTGACATCATGGGAAAATCAAAAGAAATCAGCCAAGACCTCAGAAAAAAAATTGTAGACCTCCACAAGTCTGGTTCATCCTTGGGAGCAATTTCCAAACGCCTGAAGGGACCACGTTAATCTGTACAAAGAAGAGTACGCAAGTATAAACACTATGGGACCACGTAGGCGTCATACCGCTCAGGAAGGAGACGCGTTCTGTCTCCTAGAGATGAACGCACTTTGGTGTGAAAAGTGCAAATCAATCCAAGAACAACAGCAAAGGACCTTGTGAAGATGCTGGAGGAAACAGGTACAAAAGTATCTATATCCACAGTAAAATGAGTCCTATATCGACATAACCTGAAAGGCCACTTAGCAAGGAAGAAGCCACTGCTCCAAAACCGCCATAATAAAGCAAGACTACGGTTTGCAACTGCACATGGGGACAAAGATTGGACTTTTTGAAGAAATGTCCTCTGGTCTGTTGAAACAAAAATAGAACTGTTTGGCCATAATGACCATCATTATGTTTGGAGGAAAAAGGGGGAGGCTTGCAAGCCGAAGAACACCATCCCAATTGGGAAGCACGGGGGTGGCAGCATCATGTTGTGTGGGTGCTTTGCTGCAGGAGGGACTGGTGCACTTCACAAAATAGATGGCATCATGAGGATGGAAAATTATGTTGCTATATTGAAGCAACATCTCAAGACATCAGTCAGGAAGTTAAAGCTTGGTCGCAAATGGGTCTTCCAAATGGACATTGACCCCAAGCATACTTCCAAAGTTGTGGCAAAATGGCTTAAGGACAACAAAGTCAAGGTATTGGAGTGGCCATCACAAAGCCCTAACCTCAATCCTATACAAAACTGAAAAAGCGCGTGCGAGCAAGGAGGCCTACAAACCTGACTCAGGTACACCAGCTCTGTCAGGAGGAATGGGACAAAATTCACCCAACTTATTGTGGGAAGCTTGTGGAAGGCTACCTGTAACGTTTGACCCAAGTTAAACAATTTAAAGGCAGTGCTACCAAATACTAATTGAGTGTATGTAAACTTCTGACCCACTGGGAATGTGACGAAAGAAATAAAAGCTGAAATAAATCATTCTCTCTACTATTATTCTGATATTTCACGTTCTTAAAATAAAGTGGTGATCCTAACTGACCTAAGACAGGGAATTTTTACTAGGATTAAATGTCAGGAATTGTGAAAAGCTGAGTTTAAATGTATTTGGCTAAGGTGTATGTAAACTTCCCACTTCAGCTGTAGATGTTGTTGAGGACAATTTAGATTGACTATAGTATAGCAAGGGTTTTACAGCTTACTAATAGTGCATCTCACCACACTGTACAGGACAAAGTGAGGGTAGCACAGTACCAGTTCATTCAAATCTGTTGAAAACTGATATTGATCTCAATTATCCATTCTCAGAAAGGTGTAAACACAGAAGAATTCTGTTCATCTGGAAGGCCTCGCATATATAAACCATCGATGAATCGATAAATGCTGCTTTGGAGATGGAAAATGGCTGCTGGCACTGGGGGTCATAGCTGGTTGCCAATGCGGGTCTCCATCAGCACATGTCTGAATGTACATGGGTTGTTTGAGGACACAGTAATTTATGCTACTCGATCCTGACAAAAGACAGCCAGCAAGCGAGAGAGAGGGTGCCTGGCCCTGGGAATAAGCATGCCAGGAATGTTAAGAGCTGAGACTGCTGGCTCAGTGCTGCCTCCAGATGTGGGAAGAAAGGCTTTATGCTGGCTAGCTACCTGGAGAGGAGAGGCTGCAGTGCATGCTACTTAGCCTGTCTGTTGAGGTAGGAGGCAGGGAGGAAGGAGAGATGGACTGTGTCTCCAATCACACCCTATTCCGCATGTAGTGTACTACTTCCTATTGCTTATAGTGCACTACTTTTAACCAGAGTCATTCGTAAGTAAGTCACAACTTACTTGCCTTATAGTGCACTAGGCTACTTTTGACCAGAGCCAAAAATAGTTCAATATATAGGTGTGGCTCTGGTAGTGGATAGTACTGGTCCCCCCCCGCTCCTCTCCTTCACTCATGACAATGGCCATGTCCTCTGTTGAGTCCATAGTCCTTACTTTCCTTTGATTGACAACCATAAGCCTATAAACTAAGACTCTCCCAGACCGGTTTCAAACCCTGAAAACTTGCTAGCTAACATCCTTACTTGCATTTCGTGTGGGTATCCCCTCTACAAAATGAACAAAACAATTTTGGAACAAAAAACACATGATTATAAATAAACATCCAAAGTGTGAGGCCTGGGTTGAGAAAGACTATAGAGTTTTGAATGCATTTCATTTTGCGCATATTTTGATTGTATGTGTAATATGTAATTTGAGACCCTCAGCCTCTGCTATGGCTGGGGCTAGGAGAGCCATTACTGAGTAATGAATGTGTGACCTGAAGGTCTGCACCTGCTGTGGGGAGCCCACAACTTCCTCTCTCTCCTCAAGATCTGGAGGAGGCACATCATTTCTCTTCTGTGAATCACTTCCAGGACCTCTAAGACAGCAGCAACCAACAGTAGAGCTAGTGGGATCCTAAGGTAGGCAGGGCTGGAGGCACCACTGGGATTTTCACTTAAACTTTACCATTAGGAATGATGTACACAGGCATGCACGCACTGGGTAGAGCACAGGTGGCTGGTGGCATCTTCATTCGGGAGGTTGGGCTTATAGTATGGCTATAATGGAGTTAATGGAATGGTATCAAACACATGGTTTTTATGTTTTTTAATATCGTTCCATTTATTCCATCCATCATTATGACCGTCCTCCCCTCACCAGTCTCCTGTGGGGTACAGGATAGAGTATCTGCCCAGAAAATCAGGGGGTGTCAGCTAGGTTAATCTCAATCACTATCTACAACTGTAGAGATACTGTGTGTCTGTACACTCTTAGAAAATAGGGCTCCAAAAGGGTTATTTGTCTGTCCCCATAGGAGAACCCTTTTTGATTCCAGGTAGAACTCTTTTGGGTTCCATGTAGAACCCTTTGTGGAAAGGGTAAGGGTTAGGGAACCCAAAAGGGTTCTATTATGGGGACAGCCCAAGAACCGTTTTAGGTTCTAGATACCACCTTTTCGTCTAAGAGTGTATGCAGTGAGTGTCAGGATTTGGAAATATTCACCCTAACTCTCGTTATCATATACTGTAGGCTTATGGCGATGGTCCGTATTTCTCTTGCTACTGAGAGTCGAACTTGGGAGAGAGTTTGCTGGCTTCCCTCAAAACACATGTTTCCCATTAATTGTCGAAGGGAACGTTTTCCGATTAGAAGAGCCTGGGGGATTCCGCTAAAAGGACAAGGTCTCTAAATTGTATTCCATCACACATGAAAACAGAGCTCTGTCATCTTGACACAAACTACAGTACGGTTTTAAAGACCTCCAACTCTCAACCTCTAGAGACCCCTTTCTCAGAAAAATAAAAGCTGTTCTTTAAAACAATAGCGGTGGTGGGTATATGATAGCTTTTGAAAAATTACAAAACTTAATTGATACTGAAAATTGCATTTGTTTTGGTACTAGACCAGATGCTGCCCACACAGTCAGTTATGGGGTTATGCGTTGATAATAATCACATGAACATGTTCTGTGAGCCTTCCTGACATATCTACAGTACACAGTATGATGTGAGAGTGGTTCAAAAGACTGACGACACTTAGACCTGAACCATATTTGTAAAGGTTATTATTATTATTTTTTCTCTTTTTTTAATGGCTCCCGAGTGGTGCAGCGGTCTAAGGCACTGCATCCCAGCTAGAGGTGTCAATACAGACCCTGGTTCAATTCCAGGCTGTATCACAACCGGCTGTGATTTGGAGTCCCATTAGGTGGTGCACAATTGGCCCAGCGTTGTTAGGGTTTGGCCGAGGTAGGCCGTCTTTGTAAATAAGAATTTGTTCTTAACTGACTTGCCTAGTTAAATAAAGGTTAAATAAATACATTAAACATATAATACCCCTCCCTTCCTCTCCCTTCCTCTGTCTCTGTCCAAAAGGCTGATGACACTTTGACCAGAACCCATATACCCCTCTCACTTCTTCTCTTCCTCCCATTCTCTGTGTCTTTCCATCGTGCCAGGCCCCTGCTGGACTAGCTTTGTTTTTTAATAGGGGCTAATACTCAAGCCTGGCTCCTTCCCGTGGGGACGGGCCCTATGAATACCCCCAGTGTGTGCCTGCTCCCTCTCTCTGTTCCTGCTCATTCTCTCAGGGAATGCCAATGCCATGAGGTAAGGAGCCTTTGTACCAGACCAGAGCAACACACACACACACACACACACACACACACACACACACACACACACACACACACACACTGGTCAAGTGGTGCCAACGGCCCTCAGTAGGTACTATTGTAAACTCACTCACTCCCACTCACTCTTTCAAGCAGTACTGAATGTCCTGCAGAAAGTGTTTGGAATTTAGGAAGCGCATGGATATTTTTTCCCCCAACGTGCCCATTGTCTGAATCAATAAAGATTTCGAAGGTTGAATACCCACACAGGTTGACGGGAAAAAAAGCAAGGATGATTCCATAAGAGCTGTAACACTTTGTAAGACATTATACTATATCAGCTTTTGACATCATTGCGCTTAAATGTAGATAAGATTTTGGCTTCCGCATACTATGATGAGCTCTCGTCGTTTCGAGGGCTCCTCAATCCCACAATACCTCTTCATGGGCTCTGATCAGCCAGCGACCACACAGTGAGTGAGATTATTAAAACGGCCCCCGATGCAGCTCTGGGGGGCAGAGAGACAGAGAAAAGAGGGCAGTGTGTACCCCCAAGAGGGCATCCAAGGGGGTCTTTGTGTTCACAGGAGCATCTTCTCAGGCTAAACGAGGCCAGGCCAGGCCAGACCAGGCCAAGCTAAACAGGCTGCTAACAGAATGCTGAGCCAGCCATGTCTTTGTGCTGTGACCTCCTCTATTGCAGTGGGGCTTCACATAACTCTCTCCCCTTCTCTCTCTCTCTCTCTCTCGCTCTCTCTGACTCTGACTGTCTCTGACTCTCTGTCTCTCTCTGTCTCGCTCTGTCTCTGTCTGACTCTCTCTCTCGTCTCTCTCTGTCTCTCTGTCTTGTCTCTCTCTGTCTCTCTGTCTCTCTCTGTCTCTGACTGTCTCTGACTCTCTCTCTCTCTGTCTCTCTGTCTCTCTCTGTCTCTCTCTGTCTCTCTCTGTCTCTCTCTGTCTCTGACTCTCTCTCTCTCGTCTCTCCTCTTCTTTTGGAGGTGGAATCTTTCTCAAGGTCAGTACCAGTGGTTTCAAAGGATGAGAGCGCTGGAAAGAGAGAAAGAGAGAAAGGAGAGGATTGTGTCCTCAATCGATATACAAAAGGACTAGAGACATCCTTGTGGACAGGCATTGGACGGGTTTGAGAAGGGTTTGGACTGGAGACTTGGGTTTTGCGTGTCAATGGAAGTGACTAGAGAGATGAATGACTTTCAGCTCTTCAGTAATTTTTGGTCATGCTAAACAGGTGACCCACAGCTGATTATAATAAATACCTTTACCTAGTCATTTCGATTGCTGACATACAGTATTTCCGATAAAACCTCACGTAACTTTACAATTCATCGTATGCACAGTCGGAAATCACATTTTGATAGAGTAGGGTCAGGTCGACAAAATAATTACTGAGTATGAATCAAAGTAGGGAAAACAAAGACACGGAGAGTTTCAGAGTAGACCTAGATATCATGATCCTAGCCATATTATCATATACCGGAACAAAATGATGAAATGGGCATCCTCACAAAGGGCACTCAAACAGTGGGATTAGAGAAAACATGCACTGACCTGCTTACACTCGTCTCTCTCTCAGTCTCTCCTCAGTCCACAGCCTCTAGAATACAGCATCTGCAAATGGAAACAAAGGTCTGGTCAGATCAGGTGAAACAGGCCAAAGAACAGAATTAAATATAACATTTTCTCTATAGTATATGGGCCAAAGCATATAACGGAAAAGCTTCCAGAAAATAGATGAAATAATGTACAGTACCATATCATCATATCAACCCACGTGACCCTACAGCGTTGTGTATACCATTAGCGATGGACCACGTGACCCTACAGCGCTGTGTATACCATTAGCGATGGACCACGTGACCCTACAGCGCTGTGTATACCATTAGCGATGGACCATGTGACCCTACAGCGCTGTGTATACCATTAGCGATGGACCATGTGACCCTACAGCGTTGTGTATACCATTAGCGATGGACCATGTGACCCTACAGCGCTGTGTATACCATTAGCGATGGACCATGTGACCCTACAGCGTTGTGTATACCATTAGCGATGGACCATGTGACCCTACAGCGCTGTGTATATTATTAGCGATAGACCATGTGACCCTACAGCGCTGTGTATATTATTAGCGATGGACCATGTGACCCTACAGCGCTGTGTATATTATTAGCGATGGACCATGTGACCCTACAGCGCTGTGTATATTATTAGCGATAGACCATGTGACCCTACAGCGCTGTGTATACCATTAGCGATGGACCATGTGACCCTACAGCGCTGTGTATACCATTAGCGATGGACCATGTGACCCTACAGCGCTGTGTATACCATTAGCGATGGACCATGTGACCCTACAGCGCTGTGTATACCATTAGCGATGGACCATGTGACCCTACAGCGCTGTGTATATTATTAGCGATAGACCATGTGACCCTACAGCGCTGTGTATACCATTAGCGATGGACCATGTGACCCTACAGCGTTGTGTATACCATTAGCGATGGACCATGTGACCCTACAGCGCTGTGTATATTATTAGCGATAGACCATGTGACCCTACAGCGCTGTGTATACCATTAGCGATGGACCATGTGACCCTACAGCGCTGTGTATACCATTAGCGATGGACCATGTGACCCTACAGCGCTGTGTATACCATTAGCGATGGACCATGTGACCCTACAGCGCTGTGTATACCATTAGCGATGGACCATGTGACCTTACAGCGCTGTGTATACCATTAGCGATGGACCATGTGACCCTACAGCGCTGTGTATACCATTAGCGATGGACCATGTGACCCTACAGCGCTGTGTATATTATTAGCGATAGACCATGTGACCCTACAGCGCTGTGTATATTATTAGCGATGGACCATGTGACCCTACAGCGCTGTGTATACCATTAGCGATAGACCATGTGACCCTACAGCGCTGTGTATACCATTAGCGATGGACCATGTGACCCTACAGCGCTGTGTATACCATTAGCGATGGACCATGTGACTCTACAGCGCTGTGTATACCATTAGCGATGGACCATGTGACCCTACAGCGCTGTGTATACCATTAGCGATGGACCATGTGACCCTACAGCGCTGTGTATATTATTAGCGATAGACCATGTGACCCTACAGCGCTGTGTATACCATTAGCGATGGACCATGTGACCCTACAGCGTTGTGTATACCATTAGCGATGGACCATGTGACCCTACAGCGCTGTGTATATTATTAGCGATAGACCATGTGACCCTACAGCGCTGTGTATACCATTAGCGATGGACCATGTGACCCTACAGCGCTGTGTATACCATTAGCGATGGACCATGTGACCCTACAGCGCTGTGTATACCATTAGCGATGGACCATGTGACCCTACAGCGCTGTGTATACCATTAGCGATGGACCATGTGACCTTACAGCGCTGTGTATACCATTAGCGATGGACCATGTGACCCTACAGCGCTGTGTATACCATTAGCGATGGACCATGTGACCCTACAGCGCTGTGTATATTATTAGCGATAGACCATGTGACCCTACAGCGCTGTGTATACCATTAGCAATGGACCATTTGACCCTACAGCGCTGTGTATATTATTAGCGATAGACCATGTGACCCTACAGCGCTGTGTATACCATTAGTGATGGACCATGTGTCCCTACCGCGCTGTGTATATTATTAGCGATAGACTATGTGACCATGCTGCAGCGGTATAGCTGAGCAGGTTGTTGACTCGTTTGGCTAATGGAGGGGAGTACAGTATAGCGACAATAACATTTCCCACTGCTCATTTGCATTAAGGCAAATTAATAACATATCGAAAACCACAAGCAAAGAAGAATTCAAGTAACACTTCCTCCATGTAATATCGCACGACAGAGGATATTTCAGGAATTTTCCTGAAATGACAGTGAAATGACAAACTCCCACTTAGTCTTTGAAATGCACTTGATCACATGACACCAGGAGAGCCTTCGGTGGTCAATTGTATGCAGCACTAGTAGCGCAATCAAAAGCTCTTAACAGACTCGCTTAACAGACTTGCGTTGACTCTTTCTTTTGACGTAGGCTACTTCACATACTCAGCCTGTGACCTCTGCACATAATAAAACCCAACTAATTATCCTCAATGCCTGAAGTACCAAGAGAGTATCGTCTGTTCCAGATTGGCTAGGCTCTGGGCTCTACACATAGGCCTGTGAGGTCCGCTAGGTTCTGGGTTCTACACATAATCCTGTGGTCTGCTAGGTTCTGGGTTCTACACATTATCTTGTGGTCTGCTAGGTTCTGGGTTCTACACATTATCTTGTGGTCTGCTAGGCTCTGGGTTCTACACATATTCCCGAGGTTGGCTAGGCTCTGGGTTCTACACATAATCCTGTAGTCTGCTAGGCTCTGGGTTCTACACATTATCCTGTGGTCGGCTAGGCTCTGGGTTCTACACATAATCCTGTGGTCTGCTAGGCTCTGGGTTCTACACATAATCCTGTGGTCGGATAGGCTCTGGGTTCTACACATAATCCTGTGGTCTGCTAGGCTCTGGGTTCTACACATAATCATGTGGTCTGCTAGGCTCTGGGTTCTACACATAATCCTGTGGTCTACTAGGCTCCGGGTTCTACATATAATCCTGTGGTCGGCTAGGCTCTGGGTTCTACACATAATCCTGTGACAGCATGGCGGGAAGCCATCGAAAGAGCAACCAAAGTAGAGACAAGGAAAAAGACTGTACCCCAGGGAAATCGCAGCATGTATGGTATGGTATGGTAAATTGTAGTTCTCCGATGATCCAAATGCATGGTATAGGATTATGTTCACTAATGTTGGTGTTCATCTCTAGCTTTGTCTCCAATCTTGGCTGGTAGCTATCCTTGCTCCCTAGCAGTTTGGTTGATGGCATATGCTTTACTGCTTATGGATGTGTTATTAAGTCCTTATGTAAGGTACCCTCAAACAGAGTGTTACCTAATGTAGATTAGTAAGACAAAAAGTGGTCTGAAACATCACCATCGCTATCATTCCAACACAACCACGTATACAGTGCATTTGGAAAGTATTCAGACCCCTTCACTTTTTCCACATTTTGTTATGTTACAGCCTTATTCTAAAATTGATTAAATAACATTTTCCTCATCAATCTACACACAATACCCCATAATGACAAAGCAAAAACTGTTTTTTGTCATTTTTGCACAAAATAAAAAATAAAACAAATAATACCTCGAAACTGAGCTGCTTTGATCATCCTTGAGATTGGAGTGATTGGAGTCCACCTGTGGTCAATTCAATTGATTGGACATGATTTGGAAAGGCACACACCTGTCTATATAAGGTCCCACAGTTGACAGTGCATGTCAGAGCAAAAACCAAGCCATGAGGTCAAAGGAATTGTCTATTGAGATCCGAGACAGGATTGTGTTGGGGCACAGATCTGGGGAGGGGTACCAAAAACTTTTTGCAACATTAAAGGTCCCCAAGAACACAGTGGCCTCCATCATTTTTAAATGGAAGAAGTTTGGAACCACCAAGACTCTTCCTAGAGCTGGCCGCCGGCCAAACCAATCAATCGGGGGAGAAGGGCCTTGGTCAGGGAGGTGACCAAGAACCCAATGGTCACTCTGACAGAGCTCCAGAGTTCCTCTGTGGAGAAGGGAGAACCTTCCAGAAGGACAACCATCTCTGCAGTACTCCACCAATCAGCCTTTATGTTAGAGCTTGACAGGATCTGCAGAGAAGAATAGGAGAAACTCCCCAAATACAGGTGTGCCAAGCTTGTAGCGTCATACCCAAGAAGACTCGAGGCTGTAATATCTGACAAAGGTGCTTCAACAAAGCAAGTTTTCATTTTTAATACATTTGCAAAAATGTAAAAAAAACAGTTTTTGCTTTGTCATAATGGGGTATTGATGAGAGAAAAAAAACAATTTAATCCATTTTAGAATAAGGCTGTAACTTAACAATATGTGGAAAAAGTCAAGGGGTCTTAATAGTTTCCGAATGCACTGTACACACTATAGCACTACAGAAGGCTTTTAATGGCCACCTAAAATGTTTAAGAAGTGACACACAGAGGGGGTTAGGACATGATCTATCTAAGTACACAGCAACATGTTCAGTCCCAACCCAGATGGAAATTAGGGTCAGTCATGTCTATGAGAAAGGGACTGTGACCGCTTAATGTACAAAGAGTTCTGAAGAGAAAATGACACAAAAATACACTGAAATACATTATTCCCATTTGATACTGTTTTAACCTCCAATAATGTGTTTGATCTATTTTGGAAAAAGCTTAAAAAGCAACATTTGCAGACTTCAACAAAAGTTGAGTGGAGGAGGCCATCACAGCCCCCTGTCTCATTAAAGACAATGACCTTGATCAGCGTGATGGGACAGCTTGGCTCCAGATGAGAGGACAGCTATTTCCATACACTCCATTTATTTGTGTATCTGTTTTAAGAGACCTCCAGAAGGCAGTAGGCAGCGCCATGCTGATAAAGCATAAAAAGCCACTGAGTGTTTTCCCCTAGGGCAACAGCGATGGGACAAGTGGATCTGTGCCAGTGACTGACTGTTCAACTGGCGCCCAAGCTCCCCAGCTCGCTGGGTGCCCAACTACTCCACTGACTGACTGGCTGGCTGTTTAGTGCTTGGCTAGATGACTGACTGACTGGTTGGATGACTGACTTACTGGCTGGCTACCCGACTATTCCACTGATTGACTGACTGGCTGAATGACCGACTGGCTGAATGGCTGGATGACTGATTTACTGGCTGACCACAGAGAGCTCCGCTTAGCACCACCTCCCTGCCTGCGGGGACAGACTGCTTGAGCAAGTCTAAAAGAATGCCCGTCTGATAGCCCCTCTGAAAAACTCAGAGATCTTACTATGGATGTACAATGTTAGAGATACGGTATGGTATAACAGGGTCATTGTCACGGTCTGTTCCATAGAAGAGGGAAGAGAAGCTAGCATGTAATGCTGCATTCAAATGTTACTCTGAATCTCATTTTCTAGTTGGTGAAATCATAAATTGCTTGGTCGGTGTAATGAGATAGCTAGCCATTACAGTATGAGCAGAAGCTGAGCAAGCTAATGTTGCCAATCATAAATTAGCTTGCTAACATTGACAATATAGTTAAACTAGCTAAATAGCTACATTATTAAGGTTAGAAAATGTGAAAATGTGGAGGGTCATTCAGCTTGGAGGGCCGTTCATATTGTTTTTCCAAGTCGAAAAAATAAAACTTTCTCATTATTCTTACACCACTTAAATGCATCATAAACACTTGCAATAAACTCACAAACAATATGTTCAGTGACATTTGCTAAAATGGTTGTAATTCATGACGATGCCAACAACTACGATATGGGAAACTGTGGAACAGCAGCACCATGAAACAACTCATCTTTGTGCCCTCCATTTGATGGCCAATGAAAAACATAGTGGGCAATAACAAACACACAACCACGAAAAGAATCCAGTAGCACATTCCAAACAGTAACCAACAGATCTCATAAAACTCTGCACAGGCCAACCCAATATCCCCCTGGAGCTACACTTCAACAAGAATGAAAATATATGGAAAATGGGTTGCCGATTTCTTGGTAGGGATTTTATGTAAAGAAAATCCCATATTTGGTTCAGTATAATAATCCTGTCACTCTAGTGCAGACACACATTGTAAATTCCAAACGGAGACAAATACTTTCTGCTCTGTTGCTTCTCTTAATTACCGGTTACACTTCTCAATCCGAATTTCGGGTGGTCAGCGTCAAACTGAGCATGATAGCAAAGCAATAATTGGTTAATCATGTTGAATCCCGATGGCCAAGGCTGAGTGGGTGCAAGCACAATCGGAATGAACATTTATTTTCATAGAAAATATGTAGCTTCACAAAGAAATGCTGCATAAATTCAACAATGCCACATGGTAAAAGCTGGCACTGTGATGCACATTCTCCATCTTTTTATCCAAAGGACACAAGTCCTCAAGGACAGCTAGAGCCCACTAATAATAATAATCATGAAAATGGCCAGTTTCTGAATCTCAGAAAAGAGCAGTGCTTAGTCAGTGAGTTTCCATAATGTTTCCATAATCTGCATTTAATCACATTTAGATCCTTTTCAGAGGAGTTACGTATTAATGGCAGATTTACTTGCGCACAAGATTAACCAAGAGGAGCAGTACCACCTTTTGTTGTTATTTTAAGTTTCAAGTCTTCCAGCTGGAGAAGGCAAGAGCAACCACTTCAATAATTCAATTTCTCCTTTATTTGGATATGACTTGCTTAAATCCCTAAAATACGAGTGGATATAATTCAATATTTGTAACAGATACTGAGTAACATGTGCTACGACCTTGAAGTAAGCACTAAAGATATGTCTAGCGAGAAGTCCTGGCAAAATCTCTCAGAGCTGACAAACTGTAGTGTTTGCTAGCAGCGATGTTTAAAACTGACAGACATCTTAATTGCTGTTGGCTGTACAACAAACATATAGCTGTAGTACTATGTATTATGCTACATATCCATCCAAGCCTAGTCATTCGCTGTTTCTCTTTACTTGAGGAAGCTTCATTGTCAGACTAACCTTACTTCAAATATTCTCTCCATATTACATGATACCGTTGCACTGTAGAAGTCTGAAAAACACTTGTCCACGTGAGGCAGTTGGACAGAGTCTGACAGGGCCGTTGATCAGCCAGACTAAAAGGCTAGCTGTGTTGCTAGCTGATCCTCAGTTTTTCTTGACACTGAGCTGTGAGAGGGCGTTGGTGTTGGGGAGAGTTGAGAAGCCACCGGGTTCTCACCGTCACATTACTACTGTAGCTGCAGAGAGAGGGAGTGGTGGCGGCAGGACCAGATGGCTAGCTCTCTGGACTCAATATACCATCCCTCTGATAAACCCAGACAGAACCGTTACACTTTCCAAAAGAGAGCTGAAAGGAAATACAGGGAGGGAAAAAAGCAAAGGCTCGGCTTTCGCAAATCTTTAATTACCCAACTGTCGACTGCTTTTCAACCCCCCCCCCACCCCCCCCAGAGGATCCCTATACGACAGGCTTGCTCTGCTCAAGGCAGGGAATCAAAACTGTTAAAAAAGGAGGAAAAAACACATAAAAGATATGCAAATACAACTGTCTGGGGGCGACGACGAGCAATAACCAGCGTTGGGGTTCTGTCTGGCTATTTTTAGCTGGCGTCTCTTTGCAGACTCTGAAAGGTGTGTGATGACTTCCTTAAGCCCAGGATTTTATGTGCTACAGAGACAGCTTGGCTATGCAGATATGTCGGGAGAAATATTCCCCTTAATTGAGACACTTCACAAATGAAGCTGTCAAACCCAGTACAAACAGAATACAGTCAGAGTTGAAACTGGATTTCGTGGAAAGAGCTACTTTGGAGTCTTCACTCTTCACACATAAAAAAGTACAGCGTATAAAGTGATTAGCGAGGTTCGGAGTTGATCTTACAGAGCCGTTAGGCCGAAGCGCACAGATTCTCTCCCTATCTTGAATATAACCACTGGCAAGTGTACATGGCCCATAGGCAAAGCAAAAGAATAGGGTGTTATTTATGCTACTCCAAGGAAAAATAACATAGAAGTGGTATGAAATGATGAGGCTCATACTTGCCCTGAGAAGGACATTATTTTCCTCACTTACTCTGAGTCTACATTGGTGACAAGCAGTGTGGTCCACGTTTGACAACAACAAAATATATAAAAAGTGGACAAAATGCAATAGAAATCCCTCCAACACCGGATCTCCACAGTGGAATGTGGTTCTATTTCTCTACCATAAGCTGTCTCCAATGTTGTTTAGAGAATTTGGCAGAACGTCCAACCTCACAACCGCAGACCAGATGTAACCACGCCAGCCCAGGACGCCACATCCGGCTTCTTCACCTGCGGGATCGTTGGGGGGGGGGGGGGGGCTAAGGAGTATTTCTGTCTGTAATAAAGCCCTTTTGTGGTGAAAAACTCATTCTGATTGGCTGGCACTGGCTCCACGGTGGGAGGACCTTTCTGCCAAGTGGGTGGGCCTATGTCCTCCCAGGCCCACCCATGGCTGCACCCCTGCCCAGTCATGTGAAATCCATAGATTAGGGCCTGATGAATTTATAAAAATGTCCTTATTTCCTTATATGAACTGTAACTCAGGAAAAATATAGAAAATGTTGCATGTTGTGTTTTTTTAAATTTTTGTTCAGTATATTAGAGTTGAGGTGGAACTTGTCTGATTGAAACTGGTGTAAAAGGTCTAAAACCAGCACAGTTCTACCAAAGTAGCAACCTTTTCTCTTTTGTCATTGTTTACATGAAGTCAAGCCTTGAAAACAGCAAACTAGCTCAAAGTGTGATTCTCCTTTCTACATGTAACACAAAGAGGGCGTAAATAGGAACTATGATTACATTCAGTACAATACGTCACAAAACATGGTGCGTGTGTGTGTGTGTCCTACAGAAGGTACCTTAAAAAACTGGAGCACCAGCATGAATAGTTCTAGAGGGAAATACTGAGCATCAGATGGGAGGATTGACGGACCAACGTCAGCGTCCTGACCCAGGCAAACATCCCCAGCAAAGAATCCTAAATCATCGGGCACTCCAATGGACAGGATACTGTGTCTGCATGCTGACTCAAGGCTGCCCAAACAACTTCAGGTCGATGTCCACGTCAGTGAGGGAATCTAATTAGCATAATACAAAAATCCTCAGCAAAATCCGTCTGTTTAACCCTCAAACTACCGAATGGGGTCATTTTGATCATAGCCCAAAGGTGGTTTATTCAATTCTTCAAATTTTTCATGACTTTGTCAATAAACTTGTTCATAATAAATCAAAAATAATTGTTTCATGTTTCTGTATTAGTATGGACTTTTGTGGGAATTCCTATATACCCTTCAATATTCTATATTTGAAACTTGTTATGGTATTTGGGTTGTTTCACGAGCAGCGATGCTAATGCTGGCTGTGGGGTAAGTAAATAACCAAAACGAATGCATATTTTTGTTCATTGTCTCTCAGGCTCAATGGATGAATCACTTTTTGTCAATAAAATTAAGTATATTTCACATTTTTGTGTACTGCCCCTTTAAATGGCAGTTGTATTTAACCACAAGTATGACAAAAAAGTACATTTACTTTTTATTTAGAAAAAAGCTGCACATTAATTTTTGTTTGACAGAAAATGCTAATTGTCTGTAATTGTGCAAAAATAACAGTCTGTGTTGGTAATTATTTATTCTGTATAACATTATTTACATGTCTAATGATGTTTTGCTAGGAATGAAGTTGATATTGCTTTATGATTGTTGCTTTTTCCAATAATTTTTTATTGGGGTCAAAATGACCCCAGTTATTAATCCATGTATGCTAAATATGTTGGTATTAAGATGGTCAAAGGCTTAGACTCTTAGGGGTTATGAGGACACCTGCACCACACCGGCCATTGAAAAAACGACAAAAACGCACAGACCAACCCGCCAAGAAACCCATTCCCCTCCCCTCCAAAACTCACTTGCAGCGTCTGTAGACAGGTCTGAGACTCCAAAATCGGCTGGACCCACAACAATCAAGCCCCCTAAAAAACCTGTGAGGAAGAGATTACCCTTGAGGGATTGCTGATGATGCGCACGTGTATGTGTGTATGTGTGTTTGTGCGTGTGTACATGTGTGAGCATGTACAGTATAAGTTTTCATACATGCATGTGTGTGTATGTGCATGCATTTGTATGTGTGTGTGTGCATGTGCATGCATTTGTATGTGTGTGTGTGCATGTGTGAATGCATATGGACTGAAATGTTTAAGTGTGTGTATATGTGTGTGTGTGCGTGTGTGGTATTTACAGTATAACATAAGTGGTGCAGGGCAGCAAGAGAAGCAGCAGACGAAGGGAAGGCCAGTGGGTCTGACAGAAAGCAGAGCAACCAGGAAGAGGCAGTGCTGTGGCCTGGGGGGTATGAGTGGTGTCCAGGGGGACAGACGGAGAAAACTGAGCAGCTCTCACTGGGAAACAATATGCAGTTTCATCTGGGGGAGACATTTTGCAGCTCTCTCTCAGAGCCAGAGAGCCGACAGCACAAAGAGCTCCATTGTTTCTTCTGCAGCAACCTCACCGCTCCCAACTAGAGCAGCAGGGTCGAGGCACAGGACCTGCCAGGGGCTGTTAGAACCTGCTCCCACTGTGTGTGTGTGTGTGTGTGTGTGTGTGTGTGTGTGTGTGTGTGTGTGTGTATATCGGTTTTCTTCAATATAATGTTTCATGCTAGTTCTTGGTCAGGATTATCGTACCGTTACAGTGCATTCAGAAACAATTCAGACCCCTTGACTTTTTACACATTTTTTATACGTTACATACTTATTCTAAAATCGATTAAATAGTATTTTTTACTCATCAATCTACACACAATAACCCATAATGACAAAGCAAAAAAAGGTTTCTAGATTTCTTTGCAAAAAATACAAATAAAAACTGAAATATCACATTTACATGAGTATTCAGACCCTTTACTCAGTGCTTTGTTGAAGCACCTTTGGCAACGATTACAGCCTCGAGTCTTCTTGGGTATGACACTACAAGCTCGACACACCTGTATTTGGGGAGTTTCTCCCATTCTTCTCTGCAGATCCTCTCAAGCTCTCCGTCAAGTTGGATGGGGAGCGTCTCTGCACAGCTAATTTCAGGTCTCTCCAGAGATGTTTGCTCTGGCTGGGCCACTCAAGGACATTCAGAGACTTGTCCTGAAAACACTTGTGCGTTGTCTTGGCTGTGCTTAGGGTCGTTGTTCTGTTGAAAGGTGAACCTTCGCCCCAGTCTGAGGTCCTGAGCGCTCTGGAGCAGGTTTTCATCAAGGATCTCTTTGTTTTTTGCTCCATTCTTTTTTCCCCCGATCTTGACTAGTCTCCCAGTCCCTGCCCCTGAAAAACATCCCCACAGCATGATGCTGCCACCACCATGCTTCACCATAGGCATGGTGCCAAGTTTCCTCCAGAAATGATAGTGACGCTTGGCATTCAGGCCAAAGAGTTCAATCTTGGTTTTATCAGACCAGAGAATCTTGTTTCTCATGGTCAGAGTCCTTTAGGTGCCCTTTGGCAAACTCCAAGTGGGCTGTTATGTGCCTTTTACTGAGGAGTGGCTTCCATCTGGCCACTCTATAAAGGCCTGATTGGTTGAGAGCTGCAGAGATGGTTGTCCTTCTGAAGGTTCTCCCATCTCCACAGAGGATCTCTGGAGCTCTGTCAGAGTGACCATCAGGTACTTGGTCACCTCCCTGACCAAGGCCCTTCTCCCCCGATTGCTCAGTTTGGCCGGGCAGCCAGCTCTAGAAAGAGTCTTGGTGGTTCCAAATGGCCACTGTGTTCTTGGGGACCTTCAATGCTGCAGAAATGTTTTGGTACCCTTCCCCAGATCTGTGCTTCGACACAATCCTGTCTCGGAGCTCTACGGACAATTTCTTCGACCTCATGGCTTGGTTTTTGCTCTGACATGCACTGTCAACTGTGGGACCTTATTTAGACAGGTGTGTGCCATTCAGAATCATGTCTAATCAGTTCAATTTACCACAGGTGGACTCCAATCAAGTTGTAGAAACATCTCAAGGATGATCAATGGAAACAGGATGCAGCTGAGCTCAATTTCAAGTCTCATTGCAAAGGGTCTGAATACTTATGTAAATAAGGTATTTCTGGTTTTTTAAATCTATTTTAGAATAAGGCTGTAATGTAACAAAATGTGGAAAATGTTAAGGGGTCTGAATACTTTTCGAAGGTACTGTATCCGGTGTTTTTTCTGTACTGTATAAATGGAAGCGAGTTCTAACACTGTACCACACACTGTATGTGGTTCTAATGTTCCATACAGGGATGTGTTTCAGCGGGTTGTGTCAGTATCAGATCATGAACACACACACACACACACACACAGACACACACACAGACACACACACACACACACACACACACACACACACACACACACACACACACACACACACACACACACACACACACACACACACACACACACACACACACACAGACACAGACACAGACACAAGGCTACAGGACATAATGGAAAATCCTTTCATAAAGAAGTGCAGGTCACATCCTGAGAGGATCCAGCAGAATTCTAGTTTATAATGCTCTGGCAGGCAGGCTCGGTCTGTGGAGAGAGGAGGGGAGGAGAGGTAGAGGGAGGGAAAGGGAGAAGAAGGGAGGGGTGGTGAGGTCAGGAGAGGGAGAGAGGGAGGGAATAGATAAGATCAAAGGCTGGATGAGAGAATTCTTCAAACTCAAGGGGCGATGAGAAAATTAACAGACATGGAGGGCCGCGACTAATCAGCAGTTGGAAAATCCTAATGTTCCACTACCGGGTACGATCGTACTCCCCGTACAATGTGGGGAGACAAAGGCTTGCATCATTCCGCGAAGTCGAATTCCAATTTCAGAGAGGTGAAAACTAGTATGAGTGTAATAATGAAGGTGATTCGGTAAGCCACGGTAGTGTGTTGAGTAACCTTGTCTGAGACTTGTTGTTCGCTCCCCGAACGAATGCCTAGGCTTGAGCTCAGCGAGCTAACAGAGTTGAATAATGAATACAAGCTATTCTTCAGTACATACAGAGGAAATCAAGGTTACTGCTATCAATCACGGGTTGATAATTCTGTTTGATCAACTAGTTTAGCAGATGGGAAGAAGTTAGCTGTGTGTGTTAGGAACGGTGCGGTAGTGTTTAGCATGTTAGCTAACACCTGGTATTTTGTCCTCACCAACCATGACCATGGTTTTGGTAGGGTAATGGTTAGAATGCTAGCTTCATTAGCACAAAGTGTCATTGTTGTTGGGGATTGAATCCCGGGTCGGCCTTAAGCATTTATTAGATTCCAAGAACGTGTACGCATCTGTACAGCACTATTCTAGAATATCGGACCGTTGGCTTTCATACTTTTCGCTGCAATTTCTCCAACCTTCACCCCATTCAAATGAATAGAAGACGCGTATGCAGAACCCCACTGGTTGGGAATTTTGGGGATGTACGGGGTCTCAGAGCAGTGTACTGTAGCTACAGTACAGTGCATTCGGAAAGTATTCAGACCATTTAACTTTTTCCACATTTTGTTACGTTACAGCCTTATTCTAAAATGGATTTAAAAAAAGTATAATCCTCATCAATCTACATACAATACCTCATATTGACAAAGTGAAAACAGGTTTTTATACATTTTAGCAAAAAAATTAAAAATGCCTGTGGAAAGGGTCAAGGGGTCTGAATACTTTCCGAATGCACTGTATGTCACAATGGGCAACAGACTATGGGGTGTCCGCATCTTTGGACTCAACTGAATTACAGTTTACAGGCATGGCTTACTTCGCGGGTTCTCAAAGAAGGGTCCGCGGACCCCTTGGGGAGGTACTGCAGGGGGTCAGTATATATATATAATTACATATATGTTTTAATGAATATTACTAACAACAACAGATTCAACAAATTTTGGCAAAGGTATCGTGGAACAAGTTTTGAGGTTGTAATACAATACAACTTATTAATGTTAAAGGAGCTACATATATATTTTTTAAATGTAACTAGTTAAGAACAAATTCTTATTCACAAAGACTGCCTACCCCGGCCCAACTATGCACCGCCCTAACCCGCCCAATTACAGCCAGATGTGGCACAGTCTGGATTTGAACCAGGGACTGTAGTGACGCCTTTTGCACTGAGATGCAGTGCCTTAGACCGCTGCACCACTCAGGAGCCCACATTGCCCTGGGAGGTTCATAGGGATATTGACTTCCACAGAACTCCATACATTGTTCAACTCAATAATTCTTATAGTCCAGTTAAAAATAATAATAACATCAATGCAATGTAATTTAAGCTTTAAAACTGTATTTCTTTATCTCTGCCTCATGGCAATTTAAAAAAATTGCAGGATATTTGCTTTAAAGCTGTAACAACAAAAAGTATCTCTGCCCCATCTCTGCCCCAAAATTTGTAGAATTGAAAAATCGCTTGAAACCTGCAACATTTCTCTCCGATGCCAAGAGGCGGGCCTTTAACATGTTCCTTCCCAGGGTCCAAGACTTGGTTCATCCGGCCACGCACTGCCAAAGTCATAGTAGAACTCCTTGTATGCTATTTTTATCTCACTCGAGTTGTGTTCTGATTATAAGGGGTTCCCTGATGAATTTGCTATCACAAAAGGGTTCCCTGGTTCCCAAAAGTTTCAGAACCCCTGGTCTACCTAACGTTACACTACCAGTGTCTACAACGTTTCAGGTCATGGTCTCTACTATTTCTTTCCTTAAAGTCTGATTCACTCATGACAAACATCAAACCTTTGGTAAGCGATGTAGACGCTAGACATGCCACACTCTTTGCCATTATTATCTGGATTAATAGTGTTTCTCTGACCACAGCATACCAAGTAGTATGCAACATAAACCAATGAAACAATGACTGTACTGGGTATTAGGATTTTGAGTAGAATTGACAACCACATCCTCTATCAAAAAGAAAAATGCAGACATTCTTGTTTTAAGAGGCAATGGAAGTCCCCCAGCTCTTATTGGGTAATGACAGATTATCAGACTCCCTGACTGCCCAGGGAACTGCGCTGGTGGTCTTGCTATGGAGGCCTGGTAATGCACAGCACCATGCCATGCCAGAAGAGAGAGTGCAGAGCTAGACGGATGCTATGAGGTGGAACAGATACAGTAGACTATATTACATTGAGCCCTTTTTAAACTGACAAGTCAACAGCTGTTCCCATAGTAAAATCCTTCATCTGAAACATGCTCAGAACTGCTCTGTTTCAGTAGAGTTGTATGTTAATGCCAATAAAACCATGAGCTGTAATCATAGTTGTTTCTTCTTTGTTTAATTATCTATTGTTGGAGCCTAGATATTGCTGCTTTGCAGAGGTTCGCCGCCATATCAGCGGTAACTATTCACAAAAGTTATGCATTAAAAGTTTGGTGCTTAACTTCCCTCATTAGGTTTCAATAACTCATTTTCACTTTGCCAGGTTCATTAAAGCCTCTCGAAAATATTCAAAATGTGCCATCGTACATTTAATCTCCAAACAACGCTGCTGCTACTCTCTGTTATTATCATCTATGCATAGTCACTTTAATAACTCTGCCTGCATGTACATATTACCTCAATTACCTCGACTCTGTACCGGTACCCCATGTATATAGCCTCGCTATTGTTATTTGCTGCAGCTCTTTAATTATTTGTTACTTTTATTTCGTATTTTTTTTAGGTATTTTTCTTAAAACTGCGTTGTTGGTTAGGGGCTTGTAAAGTAAGCATTTCACTGTAAGGTCTACACCTGTTGTATTCGGCGCATGTGACAAATAAAATTTGATTTGAGATCCATGTCTCCCTGTAATCAGCTCCTCTCTGTCACCATTTCAAAGGCTCTCTCTAATTCCCTTTCTCTCTTCCTCTCTTTTCATTCTCTCTCCTCCTCTCTCTCTTTCTCTCACTCTCATTCCCCCACTCCCCCCTCTCTCTTCCACCCTCTTTCTCTCTCTGCCACAAAACACAGTCAGCTCTTATTGGCTGATAGTCTGTCTCGAATCACGCCAATACTCCCTGACTCATGCGTGGGTATTGGCTGGCACTGGCTCAGCTAATGGCAGGTGAGGCAGTAGCGCTGTGCTGTGCTGTTGTGTGCCACTTAATCAATGCCCTGCAGAAGTGCCAGACAGCTCAGCACTGGCAGCTCCCGCTGTGTTGGGCATGGCTAACCTTCTGGAGCCAGCAGCGCTGCATTGGGCATGGCATTTCTACACACAAACACACGCATACACGTGGACACACATACACATTAGTGATGGACACACACGCACAGGGGCACGCACACACCCAACCCCTTCCTCTTCAAAACACCCCACCCCCAAATCCCACATCAGCTCTAGTGGTGTGTTGTCGGGTACAGACAACGTATGCCAGGCTGGTCTGACGTATCCTACAACCCACGTCGCCCATCCTGCCTTGGATCAGGGACAACATCCAAGATGCCATCTCTCTCTCTGTCTCTCTCTCTCTAGCAGCTGCAGTAGCCATGAGCTGCAGTAAACAGTGGCTCTAGGCCCCAGACTGAAAACCCCTCAGCTTAAAGCTTTCAGCATTATCTCTGTAACCCCAAAGCAATTTGCTAGAGGCACTTGGCCTTTCCCGCCATCATCAAAATGTATTCCTGGCACCAGGTCTTTATCCCACTTCTCTCTCTTCTACGACGTGCTGCTGGGCTTTAACCTTGCAATGACTCCTCCTCCTCCGCACCAGGTTAATGCCTGGGATTGTTTGCCACGCTCACTCAGTCAAAGCCTTTCAAGCGTTCATCTGCTCAATCCATTGTTCATTTACAAAGAATTGTAATGGATGTCTGTGGTTGCAAGTGTTGTATACGACATGTACTTGAGGCTGGTTAGTGGGAGATGCCAAAAACAATAAACAGACTGCATTTTAAATTATGAATACTAAAGGTACAGTGAGGGAAAAAAGTATTTGATCCCCTGCTGATTTTGTACATTTGCCCATTGACAAAGAAATGATCAGTCTATAATTTTAATGGTAGTTTTATCTGAACAGTGAGAGACAGAATAACAACAAAAAAATCCAGAAAAACGCATGTGAAAAATGTTATAAAATGATTTGCATTTTAATGAGGGAAATAAGTATTTGACCCCTCTGCAAAACATGACTTAGTACTTGGTGGCAAAACCCTTGTTGGTAATCACAGAGGTCAGACATTTCTTGTAGTTGGCCACCAGGTTTGCACACATCGCAGGAGGGATTTTGTCCCACTCCTCTTTGCAGATCTTCTCCAAGTCATTAAGGCTGATGTTTGGCAACTCGAACCTTCAGCTCCCTCCACAGATTTTCTATTGGAATAAGGTCTGGAGACTGGCTAGGCCAATCCAGGACCTTGTGCTTCTTCTTGAGCCACTCATTTGTTGCCTTGGCTGTGTGTTTTGGGTCATTGTCATACCCATCCATTGTCATGCTGGAATACCCATCCACGTTCTCAACCAAGATTTGACGGTACATGGCCCCGTCCATCGTCCCTTTGATGCGGTGAAGTTGTCCTGTCCCCTTAGCAGAAAAACACCCCAAAAGCATAATGTTTACACCTCCATGTTTGACGGTGGGGATGGTTTTCTTGGGGTCATAGGCAGCATTCCTCCTCCTCCAAACACGGCGAGTTGAGTTGATGCCAAAGAGCTCAATTTTGGTCTCATCTGACCACAACACTTTCACCCAGTTGTCCTCTGAATCATTCAGATGTTCATTGGCAAACTTCAGAAGGGCATGTATATGTGCTTTCTTGAGCAGGGGGACCTTGCAGGCGCTGCAGGATTTCAGTCCTTCACGGCGTAGTATGTTACCAATTGTTTTCTTGGTGACAATGGTCCCAGCTGCCTTGAGATCATTGACAAGATCCTCCCGTGTAGTTCTGGGCTGATTCCGCACCGTTCTCATGATCATTGCAACTCCACAAGGTGAGATCTTGCATGGAGCCCCAGGCCGAGGGAGATTGATAGTTCTTTTGTGTTTCTTCCATTTGCAAATAATCGCACCAACTGTTGTCACCTTCTCACCAAGCGTGACGGTCTTGTAGCCCATTCCAGCCTTGTGTAGGTCTACAAGCTTGTCCCTGACATCCTTGGAGAGCTCTTTGGTCTTGGCCATGGTGGAGAGTTTGGAATCTAATTGATTGATTGCTTCTGTGGACAGGTGTCTTTTATACAGGTAACAAGCTGAGATTAGGAGCACTCCCTTTAAGAGTGTGCTCCTAGTCTCAGCTCGTTACCTGTATAAAAGACACCTGGGAGCCAGAAATCTTTCTGATTGAGAGGCGGTCAAATACCTATTTCCCTCATTAAAATGCAAGTCAATTTATAACATTTTTGACATGCGTTTTTCTGGATTTTTGTTGTTGTTATTCTGTCTCTCACTGTTCAAATAAACCTACCATTAAAATTATAGACTGATCATTTCTTTGTCAAGTGGGCAAACATACAAAATCAGCAGAGGATCAAATACTTTTTTCCCTCACTGTATAGGACTGGTCCAGCTGCTGCTGTCAGGGGCAGCAGGCAAACTCTGCTGGTGTCAGTATTGTGTGTTGGTACAGGGATTGTGTTATTGCTCACAAATAACATCCACGTAATGAGGACTATCATTATACGGTACTTGTGGTTTGGTATGGTAATTGACATACACAACACGACCCAAAGTATGTGGACACTTGTTCGTCGAACATCTCATTCCAAAATCATGGGTATTAATATGGAGTTGGTCCCCCCTTTGCTGCTATAACAGCTTCCACTCTTCTGGGAAGGCTTTCCACTAGATGTTGGTACATTGCTGCAGGGACTTGCTTCCATTCAGCCACACGAGCATTAGTGAGGATTAGGCTTGGCTCGCAGTTGGTGTTCCAATTCATCCCAAAGGTGTTCATTGGGGTTGAGGTCAGGGCTCTGTGCAGGCCAGTCAAGTTCTTCCACAATGATCTCGAAAAGCCATTTCTGTATGGACCTCGATTTGTGCATGGGGGCATTGTCATACTGAAACAAGAAAGGGCATTCCCCAAACTGTTGCCACAAAGTTGGAAGCACAGAATCATCTAGAATGTCATTGTATGCTGTAGCGTTAAGATTTCCCTTTACTAGAACTAAAGGGCCTAGCCTGAAACATGAAAAACAGCCCAAGATCATTACTCCTCATCCACCAAACTTTACAGTTGGCACTATGCATTGGGGTAGGTAGCGTTCTCCTGGTATCCATCGAACCCAGATTTGCCGGTCAGACAGCCAGATAGTGAAGCGTGATTAATTACTCCAGAGAACACGTTACCACTGCTCCAATGGCGGTGAGCTTTACACCACTCCAACCCAACGATGCTTGTCATTGCGCATGGTGATCTTAGGCTTGTGTGCGCCTGCTCGGCCATGGAATCCCATTTCATGAAGCTCCTGACGAACAGTTCTTGTGCTGTCGTTGCTTCCAGAGGCAGTTTGGAACTCGGAAGTGAGTGTTGCAACCGAGGACAGACGATTTTTACGTGCTTCAGCACTCGGGGGTCCAGTTCTATGAGTTTGGTGGCCTACTGTACCACTTCACAGCTGAGCCATTGTTTCTCCTAGACCAGGGATCATCAACTAGATTTAGCTGCGGATGGTCGGGGGGCCGGAACATAATTACTAATAATTTGTAGACTGCAAATTGACCGCAAGAAGCCCAAGCAGATATAATGATTGACTAAAACATCATAATTTCAAACCTTGCTTACATTTGTATATGAAGTTAACCTGCTTAAATGACTACCGCCCCATAGCACTCACGTCGGTAGCCATGAAGTGCTTTGAAAGGCTGGTCATGGCTCACATCAACACCATTATCCCAGAAACCCTAGACCCACTCCAATTTGCATACCACCCCAAGAGATCCACAGATGACACAATCTCAATCGCATTCAACAGTGGCCTTTCCCACTTGGACAAAAGGAACACCTATGTGAGAATGCTATTCATTGACTACAACTCGGAGTTCAACACCATAGCGCCCACAAAGCTCATCACTAAGCTAAGGAACCTGGGACTAAACACCTCCCTCTGCAACTGGATCCTGGACTTCCTGACGGGCCACCCCCAGGTAATATGGGTAGGCAACAACACATATGCCACGCTAATCCTCAACACGGGGGCCCCTCAGGGGTCCGTGCTTAGTCCCCTCCTGTACTCCCTGTTCACCCGCGACTGAGTGGCCAAGCACGACTCCAACACCATCATTAAGTTTGCCGATGACACAAGGCGGTAGGTAGCCCAGTGGTTAGAGCATTGGGCCAGTAACCGCAAGGTTTCTGGATCAAATCCCCGAGCTGACAAGGTAAAAATCTGACTTGCATACTTAAATAAATGTTATATTTTAAATAAAAT
Organism: Salmo trutta; assembly: GCF_901001165.1. Classification (NCBI taxonomy): domain Eukaryota; kingdom Metazoa; phylum Chordata; class Actinopteri; order Salmoniformes; family Salmonidae; genus Salmo; species Salmo trutta. The sequence goes on along the minus strand of NC_042969.1, from coordinate 58,688,533 downwards.
GTAAAAACTATGGTACTGTAGGCCTGATCACTGACAACGATGAGACAGCCTTTTGGAAGGAGGTCAGAGACCTGGCAGTGTGGTGCCAGGACAACAACCTCTCCCTCAACATGAGCAAGACAAAGGAGATTATCGTGGACTACAGGAAAAGGAGGGTCGAACACGCCCCCATTCACATCAACGGGGCTGTAGTGGAGCAGGTCGAGAGTTTCAAGTTCCATGGTGTCCACATCACCAACAAACTATCAACACCTGTTCCCCCTCAGGAGACTGAAAAGATTTGGCATGGGTCCCCAGATCCTAAAAAAGTTCTACAGCTGCACCATTGAGAGCATTCTGACCGATTGCATCACCGCCTGGTACGGCAACTGCTCTGCATCCGACCGTAAGGCGCTACAGAGGGTAGTGCCTACAGCCCAGTACATCACATGCGCCAAGCTTCCTGCCATCCAGGACCTATATACTAGGCGGTGTCAGAGGAAGGCCCAAAAAATTGTGAAAGACTCCAGTCACCCAAGTCATAGACTGTTCTATCTGCTACCGCACGGCAAGCGGTACCGGAGCGCCATGTCTAGGCCCAAAAGGCTCCTTACCAGCTTCTACGGCAAGTTTTTACACTGCTATTACTCGCTGTTTATTATCTATGCATAGTCAGTCACTTTACCCCTACCTACATGTACAAATGACCTCGACTAACCTGTACCCCCACACATCGACTCGGTACCGGTACCCCCTGTATATAGCCTAGTTATTGTTATTGTGTTACTTTTATTTAATGTTTTACTTTAGTTTATTTAGTAAATATTTTCTTAACTCTATTTCTTGAACTGCGTTGTTGGTTAAGGGCTTGTAAGTAACCATTTCACGGTAAGGTCTACACTTGTTGTATTCGGTGCATGTGACAAATACAATTTTATTTGATTTGATCATGTGTCTCTTTATTATGCGTGGGAATACTTGGGAACAGATTTATTAAATTAAAATCACTTGGAGCTGATTTCCTGGTGTTTTTATGGTCTTTTATGTCCAACTTTTTTTTATTGTATTTTTTGCTCAGAAAACTTGGGGGGCCAAATAAAACCACCAGCGGATAAGAAAAAACCTGTCCTAGACGTTTCCACTTCACAATAACAGCACTTATAGTTGACCGGGGCAACTCTAGCAGGGCAGAAATTTGACAAACTGACTTGTTGGAAAGGTGGCATCCTATGACGGTGCCACATTGAAAGTCACTGAGCCCTTCAGTAAGGCCATTCGACAGCCAATGTTTGGCTGTGTGCTCGATTTTATACACCTGTCAGCCGAATCCACTCATTTGAAGGGGTGTCCACATACTTTTGTATATATAGTGTATGTGTCTGTCTGTGTGCATGTCTGTGTTTGTGTGTGTCTGTGTGTGTGCAAGTGTGTGCGTGTGCATGCATGTGTGTGTGTGCAAGCGTGCATGCAAGTTCCTCTGTGCATTCATGCATGCCTAAGTCTATGCATGTGCTTGTGTGCATGAGAGTGAATGTGCATACGCAAGTGTGTATTTTCTGTGCATGCATGTGTGCGAGAGTGCATGCATGCATGTGCTCGTGTGTGTGTGCATGTGCTCGTGTGTGTGTGCATGTGCTCGTGTGTGTGTGCATGTGTGTGTCTATACATGTGCCATGGGAAGGCTGTCAGTGGCAGCTGTTGTATTCATAGGCTGATGACCACAGAGAGGGAATAGCTGCAGCAGCTGAACAGAGCTGAAAGGAAGACAGGAGACACTGAGGGAGGAGGCCCAGACCCTTCACTGTGTTTGTTTACCATCTCAGTAGACCGTTCAAGGTACATTCCAGCAGGGTGGCGAGCTCCAAGGACTGCTCCACTACAGATTCTACAGGTACACTTGAAATGCGGTTTGGTTAAAGTAGCCTTTTGAGAAGTGTATTTTTGTCCAAAGTAACGTTTGATTTCACCTAATTTTAACATTCTATCATAAAGAGCACATGTTCAACTTAATACAAACACATTTTCCCATCTCGAAAGGTCAAATAAAAAAATACTATAGTAATTGTCTATTAAGTGCCAAATAAAGTAACAGGGTTGACAGTAACAGGGTTGACAGTAACAGGGTTGACGATTTCATCTTAAATCAGTCATAAATCCCCTTGTGACAGGGGGAATGGAAGCTTGTTGTGTGCAACAGGGAGTAGCAATTGAATGCAAGCCTCACAAAAAAATGCAATTGTTAAAACATTTGTAGCCTGTCTATCTATGGGTAACAGGGTAGACGTTTTCTGCCACAAAACACCAGATAATGGCCAAAAAGAGTAGAACCAGCTCACCTGCTTTTACACTATGATTTGAGTTTTAGATGTTCAATGTTTCTTTAACAAAATATTTAAAAAGGAATAGTTTCACCATTTTAAAAAGAGAGTTCAGTTCACGTAACAGGGTTGACCATAAAATCAGTGACAGACGTAAATGAATCACTAATCACATGAAATAAATAATACTCTTCAGAAATTACTTTGTCAAAGCAAAAAAAAGAGGGCTTTACAAGGTTGTGGTTAAGTGGGTTAAAATCCTGAAGTCACAGAGGGAAATGTAAAAATGCAGAATTTTGTCACTTTAGTTTTCTTTACTCACATTTCAAAAGTAGTGAATTCTCCAGGGCACTTAATTTAATATAGCAGGGTTTTAAATCAAATATTGGTGCACAATTTCTACTTAAAATATCAAAGGGACGCAAAAGGCACTCTTTTCCTGGAATGACCCAGCTAAGAATACTCTACTTACAGTCCAGAAGTGGTGTTAATGATCTTGTGAGGCTGCTCTCTTCCGCTCATAGCTTCTGTGGATACTGTCTCTGGTTCCTGAAAGACACACAACATGAAACAGGCATATATCTTATCATCATGCCACTATATTGATATATACTGAGTGTACAAAACATTAAGAATACCTGCTCTTTCCATGACAGACTGCCCAGGTTAATCCAAGTGAAGCTATGATTCCTTACTGATATCACTTGTTAAATCCACTTCAATCAGTGTAGATGACGGGGAGGAGACGGGTTAAAGAAGGATTTTTAAGCCATGAAACAATTGAGACATGGATTGTGTCTGTGAGCCATTCAGAGTGAATGGGCAAGACAAAATATTTAAGGGCCTTTAAAACGGGGTATGGTAGTAGGAGCCAGGCGCACCGGTTTGTGTCAAGAACTGCAACGCTGCTGGGTTTTTCATGCTCAACAGTTTCCCGTTTGTATCAAGAATGGTCCACCACCAAAAGGACATCCAGCCAACTTGACAAAACTGTGGGACGCACTGGAATCAACCCCTTGTGCCCCGATGAATCGAGGCTGTTCTGAGGGCAAAAGGGGGTGCAACTCAATATTAGAAAGGTGTTCCTAATGTTTGGTATTCTCAGTGTATATGGCATAAAGGGACTAAGACAGATGAGCAGTATCTGTTTTCATACACTTCTCACTTGATGCTTCACTAGTTTCAGTCTATGCACAGAACTGCTGAATCACATGCAGAGAGAAGGTGGTTTACACAGTGTACTCATTTCAATAGAGGAAAAACAGATGGTTTCAAATATGATCTTCACATTGACAGAGTGAACATTTCATAAAACAGTTCTGATGATGTAAATGATTGTTGCACGACATACTACATTCTCGACTACATTAGGCAGCCACGATGTAGAATACAGTGGAAACAAGTAGTGTTTTACAGTTATCATCTTTATTGTAATAATTACAACCCAAATAAAAATGCAATTCCGTTCATTCCTGGCATGTTGCATATTCCCGGAAAAATCTGTGAATCCTTCAAAGGGGAAATTCAAATTTTGAATGTTTTTCTCTGTACATTTCTCAAGACAAGTGGTCTATTCTGGGCACCGCTTCAAAAACACAGAGAAAAAAAACCTCTCTCTCTGAATTAGCCGGCGGTTGCTTTTATTGGAGTGGATTCTGTTCTAATTTTAAAGCCTTTTGTAATAAAAGGTCTTAATTATGACCTTGAATTCCAAGTAGCGGTGGTGTAACCAGAGAGCTATTACAGTGAGGCTCCTACTGGGCGTCCATTAGCCAATAACCATGCACTACACCGCTAGTCTTTCACTAGACAGCCTCTCTGCTTTACTGACGGCCTCTGCGTTTTCCCTCCCAGCCTACCTGGTAACACAGGTAATCAAAGGAAAAGTTAATGCCATGTACTTTGAGTTAATGTCTATAGCGGTGTTGTGTAATTATGTGTGGCCTGGTCATGACTCAGACACGGATTGACTGTCAACAGTAGAGCGCTCCTCTGTCTGGACTAGAAGACACAGCCACCGGTGTAAGATGTAAGGTAATGTGTAATGGTTATGTATACCAGAGCAGGTAATGATGTCATACTGAGTGTAGGGTAAACAGGGAAAGGGGGAAAATAATGGCTATTTCAGGAACATTTTAACTGTGAATGTGTGTGTTCTGTAGATCCCCACTGGTATAACAGCTTGTCAACCTGATTGTATCCTAAATGGTACCCTATTCCCTATATTGCAGTGCTTTTGACCAGAGCACAAAACAAAGTATACTACAGTATATGGACTAGGGAATAGGGTTCCATTTCAGACAAAACCCCTGTCCCAATTTGTGGCTGGTGAGGACTGAGGGTGAGGATGGCTCCATTCTGAAGCCGGGGTGTAACGCAGTCATCATGGGGGGCTGTGAGAGATGTCAGTATGAGAGAAGTTTTTTTGTGTGTCCTCAAATGACCCAATGTCCCACTCTCCTCTATGCCTCTCTTTCTCCACTACACCCTCCCTCCTGTCCTGTCTTCGTCGCCTTCCCTCGTTCCCGACTCCTAGTATCGCTCCACTTAATTCTCCATCCTTTCTGCCAACCTTCCATCCCTGTTTCTCCTCAGCATCTCTTCTATCTGAGGTTTCCACGCCTCTCCCCCCTGTCTATCACTCTATCCAATGAGTGTCAAACATAGGGGCTCCAATCCAGCCCGAGGGTGGTTAGATTAAAAAAAAATATATATATATATATATATATATATATATATATATATATATATATATATACTGTACTGTATATATTTTTTTGAGGGGGAAACAAACGCAGTATACTTTAAAATGAATCACTGAAATGAAAGCTAGTTAGGGAGTATCGAAAATTCCAAAAACTATGTTTAGAATACAATTTTTTTGCTAATGTTGATGGCAAGGAAATATAACCAATTTTCAGTGGGGCCCTCCAGACCTTGTTGAAGACCGAATGCAGCCCGCGGGGCAAAATGAGTTCAACACCCCTATCTTTTATAGGACACCCACCCAGAGCACAAAGCTATAGCTAGCTTGTAGCTACCTTCAGGTTGGTACCTTCCTTTCCTCTCCCTCTGCTACAGTATTCAGATTCATCACATCCTTTAAAATATCCCAGATTTATTTACATTCTCAAATATATTTGATCTATAAAAATACATAGGCTAATACAGACATACCTGTACCCCCCACCCCACCTTCTATCGCTCTCTCACACTCTCTCACTCTCTGCCTGATGGAGGGAGGGTGGGCTAATCCACACTAGTTGCCATGACACCAGACAGCCCTTGCTCAGTGAAGGCTCTCAGCTTCCTCTCTGCTCTATTTCCCCTGAGCTGAGCCTTCCACAGAGGAGTGAGTGTGTGTGTGTGTGTGTGTGTATGTCTGTTTGTTTATGTGAGTGTGTGTGTGTGTGTGTGTGTGTGTGTGTGTCTGTGCTCTCTCTGTATATAGCTCCATTCTTGTGTATTAAATTACTATTTTTATTTTCTTCAATTTTTTTAAAACTCTGCATCGTTGGGAAGGGCACATAAGCAAGCATTTCACAGTAAAGTCTACACTTGTTGTATTCGGCGCATGAGGCAAATACAATTTGATTTGTGTGTGTGTGTGTGTGTGTGTGTGTGTGTGTGTGACTGAGAGTGACAGAGTGAGAGCGCATCAGAGTGAGAATGCATGTTACCCATATAGAGGGACAGAAGGACAGAATTATGTCACTTGTATGTACAATGCCGTCAGAAAGTAGTGATAAACCTTGATTTATTCCACATTTTTCTCACTCATCTACACACAACACCCCATAATGACAAAGTGAAAACATGTTTTTAGAAATGTTTTCAAATGTATTGAAAATGAAATATTCACACCCCTGAGCCAATAATTGTAGAAGCACCATTGATGGCAACAACAGCTGTGAGTCTTTTTGGGTAAGTCTCTAAGAGCTTTGCACACCTGGATTGTACAATATTTGATCATTATTCTTTTAAAACTTCTCAAATCAAGCTCTATCAAGTTGATTGTTGAGCATTGCTGGACAGCCATTTTCAAGTTTTGCCATAGATTTTCAAACCAATTTAAGTTAAAACTGTAACCAGGTCACTCAGGAACATTCAATGTCGTCTTGGTCAGCAACTCGCCCAGTGTCTGTTGCAAAACAGACTGAACCAGGTTTTCCTCTAGGATTTTGCCTATGCTTATAGCTGTATTTCCGTTTATTTTTATCCTGAAAAACTCCCTAGTCCTTCCCGATGACGAGCATACCCATAACATGATACAGCCACCGCCATGCTTGAAAATATGAAGAGTGGTACTCAGTGATGTGTTGTGTTGAATTTGCCCCAAACATAACACTTTGTATTCAGGACAAAAATGTCTTTCCCACATTATTGCAGTATTTAAGTGCTTTGTTGCAAACAGGATGCATGTTTTGGAATATTCTATTCTTGTCACGGTTGTCGTAAGGATTGGACCAAAATGCAGCGGGAATATATATACTCATCTTCTTTTTTTCGGAAGAAAGAAGGAAAACCAAAACAAAACACACGTATACAAAAATAACGATGATAACAGTCTTGTCAGGTGCACAAACACTAAACAAGGAACAACTACCCACAAAATCCCATAGAAAAACACCCCTCTTAAATAGGACCTTCAATTAGAAGCAACTAGGAGCAGCTGCTTCCAATTGAAGGTCAACCCCATTAACTAAACATAGAAATAGAAAGACTAGAACGAACATAGAAATATACTAACATAGAACATTAACCACAAACCCCGAAACACATAAAACAAACACCCCTCTTACATAAGAACATAGCCCAACAAACCCCGAAACACTCTAAACAAACACCCCCTGCCACGTCCTGACCAAACTACAATAACAAATAACCCCTTTACTGGTCAGGACGTGACAATTCTGTACAGGCTTCCTTTGTTTCACTCTGTTATTTAGCTTAGTATTGTGGAGTAACTACAATGTTTTCTCATATCACAAACATTAAACTCTGTAACTGTTTTAAAATCATCATTAGTCTCATGGTGAAATCCCAGAGCAGTTTCCTTCCTCTCCAGCAACTGAGTGACTGGATGTATTGATACACCATCAAAAGCCTAATTAATAATTTCCCCATGCTCAAACAGATATTCAGCGTCTGCTTTTTTTTTTTTACACACATTTATCAATCGGTGCCCTTCTTTGTGAGGCATTGAAAAACCTTCCTGGTCTTTATGGTTGAATCTGTGCTTGAAATTCAATACTCGATTGAGGGACCTTACAGATAATTGTATGTGTGGGGTACAGAGATGGGGTAGTTATAAAAAATGTAAGTTAACCACTATTATTGAACATGGAATGAGTCCTTGCAACTTATTATGCGGTTAAGGGGTGTGAAAACTTTTTGAAGTCACTGTATGTCATTCACAAGGGAGGTAATTCCGACCCGAGTTAAATGCACGTAAATGGAATGGAATTCCCTTTTAATGCACTTCTCTCTCTGAGCGTATTCTGACCTTGAACTTAAACTCCACGAGAAAATCTGTTGGCCAGCAAGTGGGAGGCTTTTCAGGGGTTGAATTAAATGTATTCAGCACTTGCAAGCGAACCATGCCTGTAAAGCCTGTTATGCACCTGCATAAGATAAGTCTGAATAACAACTATCTGGAAGTGTGTAGGAAAAACGTGTGTAGGAAAAGCATCTGAATCGGGACCAAGGTAAATAATAATACACTTAACGTGTCATGCATCGGATGCAGCATGCAGGGAAAATGTATCATGAATAAAGTGAAATGCCATATTACTTAAACACCATGTAACAAGCCTCTCTTGAAACATTGTGTGTAATTATGCTGATCCCATTTAAAGTAATGCAGACAACATGCTGAACAGTAAGGGGCCGATTCTGACTTAGGAAATGTTCGCCTTTCCTAGGCATTTCTCAGATAAATACCTTATGCAGGTGAGTAATGGGCTTTGCAGGCGTGGTTCCCCTGGCGAGCGCTGAATACATTTAATTAAACTGCTGAATACCCTCCCACTTACCGGCCAACAGATTTTCTCTTGGAGTTTTCAGTACATTTATCTTAACCCATCCCATTAAAAACAATGTACATTAATTATAATACATTGAGAGAAGAGTTCAGAAAGTAGGGATCAATAAAAGGATGCCATTAATGCATCTTCGTCTCTGTTTCTGCACCAACTGGTAGATTAATAAATACTCTGATCTTGTAGATTATTTAGGCACATTTTCAAAGTTAAAAGTTGTGTCTATGTCCTCTTTCATTGGCCTAGTCTTGTTAAATGTTTTTAGAATGTATAGTTTTTCATGAAATATTGGAAGGTGGAAAAAAGTGTACAATAGAGGATGAACAATAGTCCTATAAATCTACCCTAATTCTGACTAATCATAGAACTGTACGAACCCTACACCAGGCCCCATGTTTAACCTGCTACGTGTGGTCTGTTCCATAATGATTCTAATAGGCTACATGTCCTAAATTACTGCACAGCGTTAGCCTAATATGATCCAGTAACACTAGTGACCCTCAGGAACAACTACACAGACGTCACAGAGGAAGGAAAGGCCAATGGAATGGTGGGAAATGTAAGCTACGAATGGAAGAAAACGAACACTAAAGTTACAGTTATAAATGTATGTGGGATTTACTGACGGTGGCTCCCGATAGTGACTAATATTTAATATGATAAAAATAAAATGGAGAAAACCCGCGTATATAATTAAAACATTTTGAAGTGCATGCATCAACTCGGCAGGTTCAGCCCAACAGAAACCTTTATCTTGGGTGTCCAAATTTCATCCACGCAAATTATGAGGTCACACAATTACAATTCTGAATAATGGCACATCTATTTATAGCCTACTTAACTGTGGAAAAGGGGCCCAATAGATTAATTACCTAGCTCTTATCAATAGCTCTAGTCTTATCAACTTATAAATGATAGTGCATGGAGAATGCTGTTATTTAAAAAAAAATAAAGCAGATGCTTTTCCCAATTGGAACTAGCAGGTTTGCTCGACCTTGTGTGTGAGGTCAGAATACGGCGTATCTGTAGACAACTCCGCCACACCTTCATTTCTTAGATCTCCAAGCCGAATGAATAGCGTGTGAATAGCAAGTTATTTTCAGCTTAAGTTCAAGTTCAGACTACACATAAGAGAGAAAAGTGCATAAAAAGGGAATGATGTTCAATTTAGTCACACTTAACTATGAGTGCAGAACAGCTTGTATCTAGACGGTCTACAGTATCTCTCCCTCTCCACTCTCTCACTCCCTCTCCCCCTCTTTGTCTTCCCCCCACCTCATTGCCCCCCTCTCTGTGTCCTCCACCGACTCCTAGCTAATAAAACCGTCCACTCTAGCTAGCTTCCCATCCATCCCAAGGCTCCAAACCTGATGAATAATTTAGCAGCCTATATTTCCAGCCATCTGGTTCTCTTTGCCTGGCCATCAGTCCTCCTCCTAGTCTACGGTCACTGGCTGCTTGCATTGGCTTCAAACGTGCACATACATATTCACACCCATAGACATATTCAGTACATAGGTACATTCATATACATTGACATACATATTTACTCAGTGTTAATATGCATAATTTACTTTAAATGGTGTGCTTCTCATTCGCATAGCCGCAATACAAGGAATCCAGGTGTTAAAGGTTTGAGGAGGAAGGTAGCCACAGATAATTATAATGATAAAGCCATAACAGCCATGTCATGAATATTTATGAAGGTATATTTGTATGGATTTACTATACTTCTGTGAAGTAGCTGACTTTTACTCAACATGCAACAAAAGTTCAACTTAAGGGAAATGTACAACAAGTGCAACAATCATAATTTTCCCTCTGTAATGAAAATCAAAAGGAATCGCTGTCATATGATCACCTTAAATCTATATTGACTTGAACCAAATTATACCGAAAAGGAACACTTTCACTACTCTTAATTCCACTTTCTGGTCATGAACCTGTTGCACTGGCCAACATCCACCAGCAGAGGACAGAGTAACCCCTCTGTCCCCTTTAACAAATGATTCTCCAGAAAGAACCATACCAGGTTCAATGCTATACAAAAAAAACTGGGTTAGGCTTCTGATCAGTCAGGTTCACGATGACAACAAAAATCATCATCTAAAAACATAATTACATACAATTTGACAATGACACAGCAGATGGTCATGAGCAAATAAAACTGGCGGACATCTTGAAATGACTGTTTAGATAGGGTTGCTGTGCTGTGCTGAGGTTTTGCTTATTGAAAAAGATCATGTGAGAAAAATCATATGATGGGAAAATCTGGGATCTTTCCCTCTTTACGTCCCTCTCTACATCCCTCCCTCCATCCCTCTTTACATTCCTCTCTACATCCATCCCTCTCTACATCCCTCCCTCCATCCCTCTTTACATCCCTCCCTCCATCCCTCTTTACATCCCTCCCACCATCCCTCTCTACATCCATCCCTCTCTATATACCCCTCCCTCCATCCCTCTCTACATCCCTCCCTCCATCCCTCTTTACATCCCTCCCACCATCCCTCTCTACATCCATCCCTTTCTATATATCCCTCCCTCCATCCCTCTTTACATCCCTCTCTACATCCCTCCCTCCATCCCTCTTTACATCCCTCCCTCCATCCCTCTTTACATCCCTCCGTCCATCCCTCTCTACATCCCTCCCTCCATCCCTCTTTACATCCCTCCCACCATCCCTCTCTACATCCATCCCTCTCTATATATCCCTCCCTCCATCCCTCTTTACATCCCTCTCTACATCCCTCCCTCCATCCCTCTTTACATCCCTCCCTCCATCCCTCTTTACATCCCTCCCTCCATCCCTCTTTACATCCCTCCCACCATCCCTCTCTACATCCATCCCTCTCTATATACCCCTCCCTCCATCCCTCTCTACATCCCTCCCTCCATCTCTCTTTACATCCCTCCCACCATCCCTCTCTACATCCATCCCTCTCTATATATCCCTCCCTCCATCCCTCTTTACATCCCTCTCTACATCCCTCCCTCCATCCCTCTTTACATCCCTCCCTCCATCCCTCTTTACATCCCTCCCTCCATCCCTCTTTACATCCCTCCCTCCATCCCTCTCTACATCCCTCCCTCCATCCCTCTTTACATCCCTCCCACCATCCCTCTCTACATCCATCCCTTTCTATATATCCCTCCCTCCATCCCTCTTTACATCCCTCTCTACATCCCTCCCTCCATCCCTCTTTACATCCATCCCTCCATCCCTCTCTACATCCATTCCTCCATCCCTCTCTACATCCCTCTCTACATCCATCCATCCCTCCCTCCATCCCTCTACTGAACACTGTCCTTTTCTCTGTTAAATGACAGCTCACAGAGATCAAGCCCCTGGTGGAGCGCCAACACAACCAGCCTCTTTGTTCAGGTGAAGTTCTTCCCTGGTATCTCCGGCTCCCAAACTCCGAACTGCGTTTACTCAGCTTAAAGAAATATGACGAGTCTTGTAGCTAGCTGCTTGGCGCCCACCCTCTTCCCCAGCCATCTCCATAGACAGAGGATGCGTCCCAAGTGGCACCCTATGTCCTATATTATGAACTAAAAAGCAAACAGGGTGCCATTTGGGAAGCAACCATAGACAGAGAGGATGTAACAGCCAAGATAATCCAGTCATTCTTAGGGTGTAGGCCTACACTGCAAACATGATTTAAATGGTGATGGCATAACGTAGACATACTAGTGGAAAATGATATTAGGGATCATAAAATGCGTCGTAGAATTGTAACATATGTCTCTGTAGGTTCATAAAATGAAATCCCAGAGTAAATAATGTTCATAAAATGAAACCCCAGGGTAAACTAGGTTCATAAAATGAAATCCCAGGGTAAATAATGTTCATAAAATGAAATTCCAGGGTAAACTAAGTTCATAAATTGAAATCCCAGGGTAAACTAGGTTCATAAAATGAAATCCCAGAGTAAATAATGTTCAGAAAATGAAATCCCAGGGTAAACTAGGTTCATAAAATGAAATCCCAGGGTAAATAATGCTCAGAAAATGAAACCCCAGGGTAAATAATGTTCATAAAATGAAACCCCAGGGTAAACTAGGTTCATAAAATGAAATCCCATTGTAAATAATGTTCAGAAAATGAAATCCCAGGGTAAACTAGGTTCAGAAAATGAAATCCCAGGGTAAATAATGTTCAGAAAATGAAACACCAGGGTAAATAATGTTCATAAAATGAAATCCCAGGGTAAACTAGGTTCATAAAATGAAATCCCAGGGTAAATAATGTTCAGAAAATGAAACCCCAGGGTAAATAATGTTCATAAAATGAAACCCCAGGGTAAATAATGTTCATAAAATGAAATCCCAGGATAATCTAGGTTCAAAAAATGAAATCCCGGGGTAAATAATGTTCATAAAATGAAACCCCAGTGTAAACTAGGTTCATAAAATTAAATCCCAGTGTAAATAATGTTCAGAAAATGAAATCCCAGGGTTAACTAGGTTCATAAAATGAAATCCCAGGGTAAATAATGTTCATAAAATGAATCCCAGGGTAAATAATGTTCATAAAATGAATCCAAGGGTAAACTAGGTTCATAAAATGAAATCTCTGGGTAAATTGTGACAGTACCTAAGGAAACTACAGTGAAAACACTTTTAGCAAAGTGAGAAAAAAAAACACATTTGTCATACCTGTCTATTGTATGAGAGGTAGACCAGTGGAATGCATGTGTGGCTCACTGTGCTCACTGCCCTGACAGCTTCCCCACCCATCCCAGACACATTAACTATTAGCCCTGCAGCCTCGGCAGTTGTGTGTGTGTGGTGTATGTGTACAAGCATAAATCTGTGTGTACACACATGTGCGAGTGTGCATGCGGGCACATTGGTCTGTGTGCATGTACAGTATGCGTGTAGGGATGGCTTACTGTGTCTGCTAAAAATGGCTGAGCCCAGTCTGGCTGGCTCAGACAGAGGGAGAGAAAGAGAGAAGGTCAAACATTCATTTTACACTACCTTTACACACACTGACAGATGAGGTCTGCTTTGATCTAACTTCATCTGATCCACTCCTGTCTGTCAGTTCGCTGGTGGTGACTGCATGGTGACTGCATGGTGACTGCATGGTCAGGAAGCAGCTTAAAGGTTCTGCTTCTCCTGCGACACAGAAAGATAAGCTACACAATCTAACACTATGGGGAGAGGTCCAAATCACAGGCAAATACAAACACCAGTAAGGCAGTAACCCTTTGCTTTTCAATGCTTTTCAGCTGCCTATCAGTGCACAACCAACCGCCCAGGCAGGGACACTACCTGCGTCTCCGTACCATATAGCATATTTCCAGGAAGTGCAAGCCACTGTGGTGGGGCTCTGTGTGGACGTAATGGGGAGTTGTGGGGAGTGACAGTTAAAGGGGAGAGGGAGAAGGGGGGCATTGGAGAAGGGAGGTTGCAGTGTGCAGAAGTGGGGGGGGGGGGGTCTGTTCATGTGTGCCAGGCACTGCACACAATGGGGTCCGCCCGCCCGCCACGGAGAGAGAGCAAGAGCAGGAAGGAATCTGGCCGCTCTGTTTCTCTCTGCCTCCCTCATTCCCTCTCTCTCTCTGTCTCTCACTGAGTCAAATAGGAGAGGAGTGGCGAGGGGAGAGGGGCGAGGCGAGGGGAGAGGGGCTGGCTGCACTCGGAGCACAGCACGGCCAGGCTGAACCGAGTGAACTGCACCAGAGTGTTTGCTGTGAGGTCAGAGAGTCCAACATTCCTCTGGAGCTGTGTGTTTACACTGCTCGGGAAAGAGAGAGAGCGAGAGACAGAGAGAGAGAGAGAGAGAGAGAGAGAGAGAGAGAGAGAGAGAGAGGGGGAAGAGAGAGAGAGAGAGAGAGAGAGGGAAGAGAGAGAGAGAGAGAGATGGGGCGCCAGGGGGGAACGAGGGGGCTAACAGAACGTGGAACAAATCAACGTCCCGTCCCTCTTTGTGCCATACAGTCCCGTCCTGCTCTACTCTACTCTACCGCTGAACCAATGCAACACTACACTATCACTTCAACCAGGCTTTTGAATCATCACAAACTTTGCATTATCTGTGAAGAAAAGCAACAGGCTGACAGTGTTTATTATCTACAGCCTGGGATCTAGTACAGATTTTTGTACGTTTGCTAGATGTGTGGTTTATTTAACGTTAATAATTTATGTGTTGAAAAGTTGGGGAAAAACTCTAAGGAGCAGAGTTAGATCTGGTAATCAAACACATATTTCTCTGTGCCTCTGGAGACACATGGAAAAGGACGTCCAACACTCCAATCATGTCAAAAACAATTGTACATTCTGCAGAGTGAATTTCATTTATTTTTTTATGTAAAACTCACAAAGCGAGATTCTACATAAAAACTAGCTTGGCTTAACAATTCTGAAAACCCGGAGCCTATGGTAAAACTAGAAAATATTGATATTGGTATTTATATTTATTTAATTCTGTTTATTTTACATTTACTGTAGTATTTAAAATATATATATATATTTTCCATCGAACAGTCTTCAGTACAATTTTATTCCAATCACTACAAATGTAATGCTATTTGTTAGTATGTCATTGTACAATTCAAACCAATTATCTGGTATAAAAAAAACACCACCTGAAACATTCCATAAGGATCTCGTTCATAAAGTTGGTTTTCATTTCTAATGAAGAGAGATAGTACAGTAAGTAGTTCCTATGGAATAATCTCAACTTTAAAAACCAAACTCTTTACAAAATCCTTGTATCATTATTATAGAAATATGTGTTAAGTAGAAATTCTATATCATGTCCTTGACTAAACATGACTTTGGCTTAATACTAGGCAGAAATATGCCGTTCACCATTCATGTATATTGCTCACAATTATTGAAGAAAGGTCATTTAAAAAAAAGGTTATTTAAGAAAGGTTATTTAAGAAATGTTATTTAAGAAAGCATAAAAAAACTGCTTGGCCAAAGATACAATTGTTTCATGATAGAGCCCCTCTACCAATAAATCAACCAGGCCTCTCTCAGATCTGGGCCTGTATTCATAAAGCCCTTAATAAATAAAATGACATGGACAGGGAGGAGCTGATCCTAGATCCTAATCAACCAGGCCTCTCTCAGATCTGGGCCTGTATTCATAAAGCCCTTAATAAATAAAATGACATGGACAGGGAGGAGCTGATCCTAGATCCTAATCAACCAGGCCTCTCTCAGATCTGGGCCTGTATTCATAAAGCCCTTAATAAATAAAATGACATGGACAGGGAGGAGCTGATCCTAGATCCTAATCAACCAGGCCTCTCTCAGATCTGGGCCTGTATTCATAAAGCCCTTAATAAATAAAATGACATGGACAGGGAGGAGCTGATCCTAGATCCTAATCAACCAGGCCTCTCTCAGATCTGGGCCTGTATTCATAAAGCCCTTAATAAATAAAATGACATGGACAGGGAGGAGCTGATCCTAGATCCTAATCAACCAGGCCTCTCTCAGATCTGGGCCTGTATTCATAAAGCCCTTAATAAATAAAATGACATGGACAGGGAGGAGCTGATCCTAGATCCTAATCAACCAGGCCTCTCTCAGATCTGGGCCTGTATTCATAAAGCCCTTAATAAATAAAATGACATGGACAGGGAGGAGCTGATCCTAGACCAGCACTCTTAAACTGACAAGTTTTGTGAAAATGAGTACTGGTCTGCTGTACTGGGTCTAAGAGCTGGGACGATCAGAAGTGCAGTTCATCGGGGAGATTTTCATTCACTGAATAAAGATTTCCTTTCCCTCTCCTGGACAGTCAGACATACTACACTCTATTCACAGCACACATCTGCACTGCAGATTCCACAACGCCGAGCACTAACACTTTCGGTAAGAACATTTGGAAACTAAATGAATCTGTCCACTTTTGTAAATAACATGTAATATTATCTCTCAGTTAAAAGTATTCTTACAATATCAGAGGCTATAATGAAGAAAGTATATAGTTTACTGACTACACACTATAGAATTCTAAAGGGTTTTTTCAACATGTAATCCTACAAAATTCACTGAGTTAAAAGAATACGTCAATGTAAAGATATTTGCTTTATGCTATATTAAAAATATGTATATTTAATTGTACTTCCAATTTGTAAAGTACAAACGTTTCTCTCCCCCTCTCTGTCTATCTCTCTCTATTCTCCCTTAGTTTTCCATCAAACACTTTTTTTGTGGCTAAACTATCACACAATTTCTCAACAAAAGAAAAGGAAAATGTATTTGCCAGTGTTTTAGTAGTATATATAACAGGGCTCACCTCAGAACCAAAGAGTTCAGACTGCGCTCTTTCGGAAGCCTTAGTAATTGTGATAACAAATCACATTAAATCCACATAAAACAATCAAATGTTTTTTATTCCAAATGATTGATTGCAGAAATAGTTTCTGTTTCATCTGCCATGCCATTATGTGCAATAAGGATCAGGCTATAAGGATCAGGTTATAAGGATCAGGCTATAAGGATCAGGCTATAAGGATCAGGCTATAAGGATCAGGTTATAAGGATCAGGCTATAAGGATCAGGTTATAAGGATCAGGCTATAAGGATCAGGTTATAAGGATCAGGCTATAAGGATCAGGCTATAAGGATCAGGCTATAAGGATCAGGTTATAAGGATCAGGCTATAAGGATCAGGTTATAAGGATCAGGCTATAAGGATCAGGCTATAAGGATCAGGTTATAAGGATCAGGTTATAAGGATCAGGCTATAAGGATCAGGCTATAAGGATCAGGCTATAAGGATCAGGTTATAAGGATCAGGCTATAAGGATCAGGTTATAAGGATCAGGCTATAAGGATCAGGTTATAAGGATCAGGCTATAAGGATCAGGCTATAAGGATCAGGTTATAAGGATCAGGCTATAAGGATCAGGTTATAAGGATCAGGCTATAAGGATCAGGTTATAAGGATCAGGCTATAAGGATCAGGCTATAAGGATCAGGTTATAAGGATCAGGCTATAAGGATCAGGTTATAAGGATCAGGTTATAAGGATCAGGCTATAAGGATCAGGTTATAAGGATCAGGCTATAAGGATTTTGATGCAAAGATGACCATTTGAAAATCCTCACATCTGGCACCAGCTAGAATGTAATCCCAGCAAATCAAACCTGAGTGTGAGACTATCGGTTGTGTGGCGTTCCAGACTGTTTAATCAATTTAGCTTCAGACTGCTGCATTGCAACACCAGTTGGTAGGAGATCAACTGCGCACCCCCTGACAAAAACAAATCTAATACTGAACTGCAGGGGAGGAATATGGCAAAATCCTGAAAAAGATTTCATCCATTTTAAATCTGCTGACTAAAGCTGAGGAATATCATGAGGCACTAAGACGATAGGGTGAGTTACAAAGTTGCATTTTTACATTTCAGAAGCTGAAATATAGGAGATTGAAAAGGCATTTTCCTAGCTTCAGATGACAGCTACAATGTCACAGTATATTTTCATTCAAAACTGTTTTTAAAAGAACAGTAAACATTTAGAAACAAAAACAACAGCAGCTTATGGCGAACAAACAGGCACCAGACTATACAAATTAACTGAACCATCAAATTCACTCACTTTTTACCAACTTTCAATTTCATCAACATGTTTCAATATCACTGTAAAGCAAACGTTTGTTCTTTGGTGTAACATATAATTCAATTCAGAACAATTTGAGTCAATTTAAATCTATCAGTTAAGTACTTGAGCTCTGTCCTTCAAATTATGAATGTCTACAGCAATAAAATCCAGTCACAGACAGAGACAGGAAATGAGAGGAGGATGTGTGCTTTGCATCCAAAGGTTGAGCTATCCTTCATAGTTGTGTATTCTTTGGTAAAAGTCCTGACTTACAGTAACAATACAAAAGGTCCAAACTGACACATTGTGCATGAGTGTGTGACTGGTGGTTGTTTGGATCCGTTTACCAATGGCCTCAAAATGCTCAGTGATTTACTAAACAGAAGCATGCACTCTTTAGTCCCACGCTCCCTATAGGTGAACAGCTCTAACACTACATTTTAACACTCAATTTAAGGGAAACATTAGTAACAACTGACAGGTAAGAGATAATTAAAAAGTATCTTAACCCTGCGAAGAGCTGGAAAAGGGGGATGAGAGAGAGACAAGGTGGTGGTTTTGGCAGTTCAGCTACCGGCTAAGGGGATAGGGGACGACGGGAGAGCGAGAGGGAGAACTCACTCAGGCTCCGAGCAGTAGACCTGGGGGCCAGTGCCTCAGAGCTCTGGCCAGACCTCCATTCCTCAGCCCCCTAGGGGGTACAGCCACATTTACAGCCCCAGCAGCCAGCCCTGCCACAGGGGAGTGTAGCCAGACACCCACTCAGGACACCCGTCCCCAAAAACAAACCACTCCGGGAGGGAACCACCGCAAAAGAAGAGGCGGCAGGAGGTTTCCAATGCAGCTGGGCACCGGGCAGCTGCCAAATTGACGCCACGCTTCTCTTCTTCCTTTCTCTCTCTCTCTCTATCAATCCCTCGCTCCAGAGCCGAGAGAGGCCCAGGATTGGGAGAGCGGAGGGAGAGAGAGAGAGAAGGAGGGTCAGGCACACAGACACAATAGATAGCCGTGGCTTTGACAATGCCTTCCCCAAATGCCAGAACCTTTGCTCCCTCTCCATGACACCCGCATTCAACCAGACAGACTATGCTGGACACAGACAATGGCAAGAAGATCGGAAGAACAGAAAGAATAGAGAGAGCAAGCAGGGGATAGTGGAGGGAAAAAAAGGGGGTTAGGATGAATGGTAAGGTAAGATCGGCGAACTGCGCTCACCTTTTGTCCGCCTCTTTGTTGTTTGTGTGTTTCATTCATTTTCCGAATTTTTGCATAGTAATCCGTCACAAAGTTTGGGACAGAGTACCGCGACCGTAATGCGATGAGTACTGTTACGTATTTTCATATTCAGCCCTGCGCACTTTTCGGAATATGGGAAGTGTTTTTCCCCCTGCTTGCGGTCATTGTCCGGTCAAGGTTGGAGATGACATAGAAAAGGAAAGGAGTGTGAGATGGTCAGCTCAGCTGTTGATGTTTTGCTGTTGTTTCCGCTGAATCCTTCCTGCTTCTCTACACAGTTGCGGCATAAGGACTTTCTTGTCCCCCTCCCTCCCTTTTCACTCACAAGTATAACAGCAAGTATAAGTAGTGCCAATGAGTGAGTGTGTGTGTGTGTCTGAGTGTGTGTGTGTCTGAGTGTGTGTGTGTGTGTCTGAGTGTGTGTGTGTGTGTGTGTCTAAGTGTGTGTGTGCCTGAGTGTCTGAGTGTGTGTCTGAGTGTGTTTGTGTGTGTGTGTCTGAGTGTGTGTGTCTGAGTGTGTGTGTCTGAGTGTGTGTTTGTCTGAGTGTGTGTATGCATGTGTGGGGGGGGCGTGATTGCGTGTCTGAGTGCGTGTACCTGTGTGTGTGCATACACGTGCGTGTGTGCATCTGCTCATGCATGCATCCAGTGTGTTTTAATAAGGCACCGGGTCAGGTGTGAAGACCTGTCCTCAGCAGCTCATTACATTTCTCCCACCAATCACTCAACAGGAGCCTATAGGACATGGGAAACTGGGAAACACAGGAGAACAAAGGTATGGTGCAGACAATAGCACCTCCGCTATGCTACCCCGACAGAACAGACACACTTCCATTTTTCTCAAACAATCGCAGCTTGGCTGTGCACTATGGGCAGTAACAATTCCCTTGGTAAAAGTGTAACAGACAGTTATGCCCGTTCCACAATATATTGTAGCTACAGGGGCTTTGCATACAGGTGTAGGAACTTATTTTGAACACCCTATTGCAGGAGAACTTTCCTGAAATGCAGGAAATGTAAAAATGAAGGTTTAAAAAGGCTTCTGAAGTTTATAATTTCCACTTTGAAATTTCAGACTTGATTTTCTCTTACGAAAAATGCATCAACCCCTACAAAAATATCCAATAAATATAATTCACATTTCATGTTGTTGCAGGATTATTTTCCTGCTGTAGCAAACTCGCTCAAATTAAAATCCTGCATCTGTAGTTTCATACAGACAGACCAAGCCAAGAAAAAAGCTTGGTTTTAACGGTTTAGCAGAGAGAGGAAACCAGGAGGAAATGTGTTACATTGCAGGAGGAACTTTTCTAGTGAACTTGGTAAGGCAAATACTGTACATGGCAATGGAGGAGAGACTATGTAGTCTTAGCATTTACCGTCTCTTAAAGACTAGGATGTAGGATTTGATTAGAAAATGATAAAAATACATAGAAATACACAGTAGCCAAGTCAAAACTATTCTTACCTGCTCTTCATGTTCAACCTGTGGTCCAAAACAGACCAATACAATATTTATGGGATTTGTTTATCAGGTCTGTGTTAAATCTACAATTTCTGAAGAAATGTCTGTCAGTTGTAACTATCTGTGATCCATACAGTATAATTTAATTAAACATAAATATATTATAGATCGTATATCTAATAGATATCTATATATATATATATATATCATTAAAATGTATGTGATCTAATTATTCCCTTTGAATAATGTTACTGCTCCCGAGTGGTGCAGCGGTCTAAGGCACTGCATCTCAGTGCTTGAGGTGTCACTACAGACCCTGGTTCGATTCCAGGCTTTATCACAACTGGCCGTGATTGGGAGTCCCATAGGGCTGTGCACAATTGGCCAATGTTGTCCGGGTTAGGGTCTGGCTGGGGTAGGCCGTCATTATAAATAAGAATTTGTTCTTAACTGACTTGCCTAGTTAAATAAAACAAAAATACTAAAAAACTACAAGGTATAGTCTGACAGCATGGCCATATCATATGCATGCAGGTTGTGTACAAATATGATGTGTGTGATGATGATGGGGTCAGTATGGTTCCAAAGACAGGGAGAAAGAGGAAGGGAGAGATGAAGAGAGAGAAGAGACAGGAAGACAGAGATGAAGAGAGGGAAAGAAAGAAAGAGAGATAGAGAGAGAGACAGAGGTAAGGAGACAGAGAGAGAAAAAAGAGAGTGAGAAAGAAAGAGAGAGAAAGAGGGAGGGAGAGTCAAGGCGAGGCCAGGAATAAATGAGGTGTCTGGTGCACATGCCCAGAGGAATAAGGCTGCTCGATACTTCTAAAGTCTTCACTTGTACTCCATGTATTATTTATATTCCCCACTGCAGCTGTCTCAGAGGAAAATTGAGATGTGTCTCTGTCTGATTCACAGCAGCTATGGGCCCCGACACAGTGCACTGAAGAGCCATCGCCAGCCGTTTGACCAAAAACCCAAGGAAAGAGTTTGTTGAGAGGGACGTAGACTCATATTAATGAGTTATACTCTTCGAGGTGTTAGCCAACTTGCTTACTTTAACGCTGGTATAATGTATTATGATTAAAATGCATTGTAAGACTTGTCATAAGTAGTATGACCTCCTCATGATATGTTATTATCATCTCACAATGATTCGGAATAAATAGCAGCCATTTTGAGTCAAGTGACATAGAGGGGGAAAACATATTATAAGATTTATCATAAAGGCTCATGCATGTTTATAACAAGTAGGCCTAATGAAGCATTATACATATCGGCATTAAGTAAATAAAGTGTTACCAGTGACAAACTTTCTGTGGTTCTTTTCTCAGACAATCTTTCATCACCCGGGAAGGTGATGGAAACTTTCCGCCCCCTTCTAAAATATGTTAATCCTACTTTAATTAGTTATTAGATCGTGATCATTCATGAGGATGACGACATCACAGCAACATTCCGCGAAAACGTAACTTTTTATTACCACCAGAGCTTTCACTTGAGGACAATTGAACACAACACAAGACCTGCTATTATTACAATATCATAGCATGATCATATATGTCATGATGTTCTGTCACCTTCTCATCTACAAACCCAAATCACCATATTACTCACTACAATTTTTCCCATATGTGACAAAAAAAATAAAATAATTCCAGATGAACATAAATTCCCCCCTGTCTGTATGCTCTGCCCCCTGGGAACTGCTGACTCATTTGTCCATAGTCTGGAAGTACCCAGAGGTTTTCTCCTTCTGGTTTTCTCCTTCATCATTATCAGGCATTTTGTGTTCACTGAATTTAACATACAAGCAGAGAAGGATTTTCCAGCTAAACAGCAGCCAAGAGAATGGTTGCCTTACAATGGCAAGCCCCACACACTCTGTACCACCAGAAATGTAATTATTTATTAATGGACATACTGTTGCTCAACTTGAACTGCGTATTTCTTGACTGCATGGTGCAAAATCGGAGAATATTAACATATGGACTACAACACTTGACAGTATAAAATCATTCCTTTAAGATATGTACTTAAGCAAGTCCTGTGGGTGGGATGTGGAGGGGAGATAAAGGTGTATTTGTGTAATGTCTAGGTTTTTTTGTTGTATTTTTTTGTTGTGAAGTAAAAAATGTGAAAACCATTGATGCATGATGTTCCAGCGAATCCACAGCTCCGCGGTTGAGGCAAGCCTCATAAAGCAACCGCTCTCAACATGATTAGTCCAGACCAGACAGAAACTGTCTGGGGAGAGAGATTTCAATGGATATTTCGGTAGAAACGGCAGGGAAAAAAGCCACCCCAAAAAAGAGAGAGAACGAATCTCCTTTATGTCTGTTCAAATCCCTCAGAAAGGAGAGTTCATTCAGAGTTCGCTCACAAGTCGACATAAAACAACATTCTTCGTAAACATAGCATGGGTGGAAAACTTACTTGGTGCATCTTTCACGAATAAGATACTAGCTTTTTGGGATCATTTTGGGGCAGCAACTAAAAGCCAAGCTGTGTTCGAAAACATCAAATCAGGTGGAGGCACTTTGTAACTAAGTGTAATTAAAGTGATACATCACAGCTAAACAGGCCTCATTTCATTACAACAGGCCTTTTACATCTCACCGGCAGACTATTGTCTTTGCACCAAGGTGACAAAAGCACTGCAATAATTAGCATGAAGACAAGATGGCCGCCCGTATTGGTGGTGGTGGTAAACGAGCAGTGAGCTCATGCAGTGTTGACCACCTTCCAGATGTGTTGATCAATACAGTGTCTTTTGACTAGTATCGATACACAGCACCATGTGTGAAACTGCACAGCTGTGGAGCCGTGCGGGCGCTCTGCATTCAGAGCCTGCCATTCCCCCAGCGCTGGGGAGAATAAGTAATAACAATGGTGGGTCCGAGTGCAGGCTGCAGAGGAGAGCAGCACATCTGCACCCAGCCAAAGCGGAGTGTGTTTGCGTGTGACGCACTGTGTGTGCAGGGCCATCAATCACACCCACCACACACACGCATACGTGCGCACGCACACACTTACATGCACATGCACACACACACATGCACGCACACACGCACACTCTCACGCTCTCTCCCTCTCATAGGACTAACACACACAAACACAAATGCAATCTCTTATCTCCCAACACACACACACACACACACACACACACACACACACACACACACACACACACACACACACACACACACACACACACACACACACACACACACACACACACATAAACAAACACACACACACACACACACACACACACACACACACACACACATAAACAAACACACACAATCCTGCACTTAGTGTCACTGTAGTCAGATCGATTAAAGTGAGAGAGGGATCAGGCTTTCCTTCGCATTTCTGCACCTATTAATTTGCTGACTAACTCAGGCTGACATGTTTGGGGAGAGAATCCAGTTAAGTGTGTGGGAACCATTAAAGCTACACCCAGAGATATACAGTAGACCACTGTTCTACAGAATGCCTCTATTTTGATGAAAGAATGAGGTACTTTGATCAAAGAACAGCAGTAGCTTTTCACATGTGAATCCTGAAAGCCTGTGTTCCATACAGAATGAGTCTAGCAGGTTCTGAAGTAGGCATACAATCTCAGAGAGCTTCTTTGAGATCCGGTAGAAAATCAATTAACTTCAGTTTTCATTACATATCTTGACACTGGTCCTCACAAGTGTACTTGAAAACATACTCCTTAGATGCACTTCATCTTACAGCTATGACATACACTACCTTTCCAAAGGTACCTTAGACTCCTCTGTGTGATTTCAATGCTACATGTGAAGCGACTAAGACATGCAACATAAAGACCCCACAGTACATTTTCAGTTGGCATCCAGATCTTAGAAATAATGACTGCAATTCACAGATATATAGATATATTGTCGAGGCCTGACAATCTACAGTAGACGTCATAATTCATTGAGAGCAATACTGGAAAGATAAAATATTGTGATGGAGATCATTCTTTTGAAGACAGGCAAAGGCGTGTCGAGTGAAGTATACAGACGGACACAGACAGACAGATGGACTCAGACAGACAGGCAGACAGACCGTTAACGCTGTAAAAAGAGCTCTGCTTTTCCCTGTGCGATGCGCCCGTCCTTGCCATCGCTCCTTGCCATGCGTCGGAGGCACTACCACACAAAGCCGCCTCTCACTGCACTCCTCTCTCTCTCTCTCTCGACAAAACAACCTGACAAAAGCTGGAGCCAGGATGAGTTGCAATGTCACCAGCAGTCTACCAGCAATGGACCGACTGACCGGTCCTCTGCTTCACTATCTGTGTCCTGTGTCTCTAATGTCCAAAACCCCATCGGCAACAAACAAATCACACCTGTCCCCTGTTTAAGTATCATCAGTAGATTTGGGATTGGGGAGGAACCTGATATGAGCCCCTGAGGCGCTGTACAAAGAGACACTTAACCTGGGGGAGCCGACTGTTCTCTAGTCTAGACCGCATCTCAAATGACACCCTATTCTCTATATAGTGCACTCCATTTGACCAGAGCCCCGGGAATAGGGAGCAATTTGGGACTCATCCCTAGATCTGTTTACACCAAATATAAAAATAACATACGAACAACAACTTACAGACGAACACAAACAACGACTACATCTCCTCTGCCCAGACCAGCATGTTCACACCCCCCTCCCTAGTGTCTGCATTATGGTTTGCCACATGGCCTTAAATGTTGATGTTGCTTTAGAAAGCACATATTTATACAGTATCTAGTCAGACTCTGGGAAATGCTTTTGACTCCATATAATGAGAGGAGGGCGACTGTCACTGATTAGCTACGTTTTCGTCCCGGTCTCTCCCTCCTCCCTTCCATCTCTCACTTCCCACTAAACATATGATAAAACATGAGCGGGAACTGGCCCAGGCCCACAGGCTCCCCGATCCCAGTGACAGGAAGGGAGAGGAGACCAGGACCCACACACCAAAAGCAGCACCCACCGCTGCCCCACATACCTCTCACTTATCTGGGGCAGCTGGGGCTGAGCTGAAACTCATTTGCCAGCCAGGGCCCTGAGAGAGATGGCTGGGGAGGAAGCAGAGGAGGAGGAGGAGGGAGGTGTACGGCTGGAGCTCCAGACGTAAATAATTACCTGTCACGAAAGCGAATGTCTGAGTAGCAGTCATTTTTGGATGGTGAAATAAAAAAAATGGTCCTGGAGATGAATAGCTCTCTCCGTTCCTCTCCTTCACTTGTACTGATGCTGTCAGAATGGCCGCTGCACATTGAGACAGCTGAACACGTTGAATATGGAGCACACAAGATGGACGCTAAACGATCTGATATGATAGGGCTTATGAGTGGCAAGGACCTATTATCTGAACGAATTACACAAGACAAAAAAGCCATTACACACACAGACACACAGACACACAGACACACAGACACACAGACACACAGAAACACACACACACATACACACACAGTAAAGGCTGTATATAAAATCAAATTGATCTACTTTGATAACTTAGATATTTTTTTCAACCTAGGCCTTCATCATCTGTGTGTAGTGTTATTGTCTTATGAAAAGAGGTGAATATTATATGACCAACCTGCATGTTGGTCCTGAAGGGTATATTGTGTATGGTGAGCTAAGAGAAGTAGTGTTTTATGAACAGTGGTGTGTCTTCATGCCCTGAGGTGCTGTATGTGAGCGCCTGTGTGTGTTTGTGTGTTTGTGTGTGTGTGTGCAGTTCAAAATTAGCCTGCTGGCTAAAACCGGCACTTTTAGAGAAATGTCGATTAATGTGCATGGTCCCTGTAAAAATACATGTAATAAAGTCAAGTAAGTAAAGTGTATACGTGGGTATGTGTGATGTTGGTCTATAGACGGCAGCTGTGTTGGGGCGGGAGAAAACATCAGTCATTCCACAACGCCCTACGAGACAGATTCGGTGCCCATTGCCACTCACGCCCTATGACAAAACAAACATCATCTGTGATGTTTGGTCCGCCGCCAGGATTTCAGAACAAAAAGGAATAAATATTTCCCTATCAATCTCGTGCCACCCTGCCTAACCGCTGTCAGAGTGTTGTGGGTGTCGAGATCAGCCCCCTCAACGAACTCCGTCAGGACGGGGGAGGTTTGTTATTTATGTTTAAGAATGCAGCTAGTTCACTTTTCTTTCCACCAAACCAAAATGGGCCACCTTTATAAAGGCTCCTATGTTCTTACTGTGCTTCGTGTGGCTCGGGCATAAATATTCCAGCATGGTAGGTAGCATACTGCTTACACACAGTGGTGTAAAGTACTTAGTCAGTAAAAATACTTTAAAGTAAGACGTAAGAATTTTTTTAGGATATCTGTACTTTACTTTACTATTTACAGTATAATTTTGACAACTTTTACTTCTTTCTCCACTACATTCCTAAAGAAAATAATGTAATTTTTACTCCATACATTTTCCCTGACACCCAAAAGTACTTGTTACATTTCACATGCTTAGCAGGACAGGAAAATGGTCCAATTCACGCACTTACCAAGAGAACATCCCTGGCCATCTCTACTGCCTCTGATCTGGCAGACTCACTAAACACAAATTATTCATTTGTAAATTGTCAGAGTGCTGGAGTGTGCCCCTGGCTATTTCGTGAAATAAAATAACAAGAAAATCGTGCTGTCTGTTTTGCGTAATATAAGGAATATGAAATGATTTATACATTTACTTTTGATACTTAAGTATATTGAAAACCAAATACTTTTCGACTTTTATTCAAGCAGTATTTTACTGGGTGACTTTCTCTTTAACTTCAGTCATTTTCTATGAAGGTAGTTTTATGTTGTCAACTTCAGATTAGCGTTCAACCCTTTTCCGTTAAGATGATGACTATTGTTTTGTGGAGCTGCCTAGATTTTTTAGCGAAGAAGGTGATGATGAACAAAATAATAAACTAGAGGTCAACCGATTAATCGGCATTTAGGGTCGATTTCAAGTTTTCACAACAATAGGTAATTGACCTTTTTGGACGCCAATTACGGCCGCTTACATTGCAATCCATGAGGAGACTATGTGGCAGGCTGACCACCTGTTACGCGTGTGCAGCATCAAAAGGACCTTGTGGCTGCAAGGAGCCAAGGTAAGTTGCTAGCTAGCATTAAACTTATTTTATAAAAAAACAATCAATCTTAACTTAATCACTAGTTAACTACACATGGTTGATGATATTAATAGGTTAACTAGCTTGTTCTGCGTTGCATATAATCAATGCGGTGCCTGTTAATTTATCATAGAATCACAACCTACTTCAACTTCGCCAAAAGGGTGATGATTTAACAAAAGCACATTCACGAAAAAAGCACAATCGTTGCAATAATGTACCAAACCATAAACATCAATGCCTTTCTTAAATTCAATATACAAGTATATATTTTTTAAACCTGCATATTTAGTTAAAATAAATTCATGTTAGCAGGCAATATTAACTAGGGAAATTGTGTCACTTCTTTTGCGTTCAGTGCAAGCAGAGTCAGGGTATATGCAGCAGTTTGGGCCGCCTGGCTCGTTGCGAACTGTTGAAAGGCCATTTATTCCTAACAAAGACCGTAATTAATTTGCCAGAATTTTCCGTAATTATGACATAACATTGAAGGTTGTGCAACGTAACAGGAACATTTAGACTTAGGGATGCCACCCGTTAGATAAAATACGGAACGTTTCCTTACTTCACTGAAAGAATAAACATTTTGTTTTCGAAAGGATAGTTTCCGGATTTGACCATATTAATGAACAAAGGCTCGTATTTCTGTGTGTTTATTATATTATAATTGATATTTAATATTGATTGAGCAGTCTGACTGAGCGGTGGTAGGCAGCAGCAGGCTTGTAAGCATTCATTCAAACAGCAGCTCTTAGCAATGCTTGAAGCACAGCGCTGTTTATGACTTCAAGCCTATCAACTCCCGAGATTAGGCTGGCAATACTAAAGTGCCTATAAGAACATCCAACAGTCAAAGGTATATGAAATACAAATGGTATAGAGAGAAATAGTCCTATAATTCCTATAATAACTACAACCTAAAACTTCTTACCTGGGAATATTGAAGACTCATGTTAAAAGGAACCACCAGCTTTCATATGTTCTCATGTTCTGAGCAAGGAACTTAAACGTTAGCTTTCTTACATGGCACATACTGCACTTTTACTTTCTTCTCCAACACTGTGTTTTTGCATTATTTAAACCAAATTGAACATGTTTCATTATTTATTTACTAAATTGATTTTATTTATCTATTATGTTAACTTAAAATAAAAGTGTCGATTGTTCATTCAGTATTGTTGTAATCGTCATTTAATACAAATATATATATCAAAATCGTCCGATTAATCGATATCGGCTTTTTTTGGTCCTCCAATAATCGGTATCGGTATCTGTGTTGAAAAATCATAATCAGTCGACCTCTATAATAAACATTCAACCGCTTGTGGCTGGGCAGCCTTGTTTTCCTTCTAACTAAGCTTTAATGATACCATTCAGTTATTTAACTTCTCAACTCCTGGCTTACGCAAACACGGGTTCTATATCACTATATTATTGATAGATACCACTAGCCTAGCCGCAGGGCAAATGCAGCAATCACTGCCTGTTTCAGCACACCCAAGGGCATGGGCAGTAATTCATGCAATTCATGTTTCCCTACTGAGGAAATCTCTGAATCCTCAAGGTAACAACACAGAGAATGGACTCTCATAAAACTCTCTGTTCTCCTAAAATGTAAGTATAACCTAAAGAAGTACTTTTCCAAAACAACCACATATCTGCCACCAACCTTCAGCTGACTGCCTTTACTACCACCTCCGCTGAAATTTCACGTGTCATTTGTCTCTTGCATATTGGCCATGCAATTCTGATGGAGTTTCTAAAAATGACCCATGATTGCGAGGCTTGGCAAAGTGGTTAATCATGCTTACAAAGTTAACAATGACAACCCGTCAGAACTGAAATGGATGCAAACTCCTAACTCCAGAAGCTATTTAGAGGCCTATGTACAAGAAAAATGTAGGAGCTCAAAATATGTATTTTGTTACTGTATTTCAGGCTCCAGAGTGGCGCAGCGGTCTAAGGCGCTGCATCTCAGTGCTAGAGGCGTCACTACAGACCCTGGTCCGAGTCCAAGCTGTATCACAACCGGCCGTGATTGGGAGTCCCATAGGGCGGCGCATAATTTCCCCAGCGTCGTCTGGGTTTGGCCAGGTAGGCCGTCATTGTAAAGAAGAATTTGCTCTTAACTGACTTGCCTAGTTAAATAAAAGTTAAATAAGAGTCCTCTTAAATTCTGTGGATCTGCAAGTATCCACAGAAACACTGATCATCCCCAATCTGCTGTTTAGCTACTGATCTTCCTTTTTCTCCCCAATTTCGATCTTGTCTCATCGCTGCAACTCCCCAACGGGCAAGTCATTCGTCCTCCGAAACATGACCCGCCAAACCCGGAACACCCACCCGCTTAACCCGGAAGTCAGCCGCACCAATGTGTTGGAGGAAACACCGTTCAACTGATGACCGAGGTCAGTCTACAGGCGCCCGGCCCATCACTAGGAGTCGCTAGAGCGCGATGAGCCCCCCACGGCCAAACTCTCCCCTAACCCGAACAACACTGGGCCAATTGTGCACCGCCCTATGGGACTCCCGATCAAGGCCAGTTGTGATACAGCCTGGGATCGAACCCGGGCGTGTAGTGACGATCTCTGCGCCACTCAGGAGGCCCTGTTCTTACTTTTACTGAATAATAATTGTCCAAAGGTCCAACATATCCCTAATATGTTCATCCTTGGCAGCTCTAGAGCCTAAAGCCCAGCTCCCTACCACAACCCCAGCCCAAACCCCAGACCCCAGCCTCTGCAAAGTTCCAGCACAAGCTCAAACCCTAGCTCAACCAAACTCCAAACTCAGACCAAATCAGCAACCCAAGCCCAAACTTAGGCAAGTCTAGAAAAGCCAAAGGCCAACCCCGACCAGACCTTCCCCAGGTGGTCAGCCCCAGCCTGTAAAGCCAGCCCATGCCCCAGCCCAAGGCCAATCCCATTGGGGAATTTCAACAGACTTTCATTTCAACTCTGGCTTCTGTCCCAGCAGCTTGAGCCACAGCCACACAAAGGACCCAAGTTTCAAGTTGAACGTGAGAACCACCTCATCTCCTGACCTCTATTAGCATCTGAATGGTCCAAAAAGGAACTAAAAGCAAAGAGAGATGAGGGAAAGGGAGAGTGACCGAACACTGCTCACAGTGTGCCCTTGGCCGACTCTCCTCCTTTCATCAGTTTCAGTTACTGTGAAAACAAACTATGCCCTTTCATTCAGATCTCTTTACAGGGTGACACTCTGTGACAAAGAGCTACGCCCAAAAACATGTTGCTCCAACGTTGCACACACATTTTGGCAAATATAATTGGATACACAAAAACATTGCAAAGGCTTTTTTTCTCACTGTCTATATGTCTGAAATTTGGTTGAATTTATCTAATTAAATGTATCAGCGCAAAGACCATACATTTCCTGAAGAAAGTGCCTATTGGCAGTAATATTCAACGCATCTAAATCAAAGTCATGACAGTTCAGTTGCTCTTATTTTCAGTTGTGTTAATGGTGGTAAAGCTAAGGTGAAAAAGGCCAAACAATTCCTGGTGTAGTCATTTACTGTGAGAGACTCATTGGTTAATCTGCCTACCCAGCAGTCCCCAGGATGATACTATTCATTGAGTTTATCTGGGAAAGGGCGGGGGAGTCAACCACACTGACCTTACTCTCAGCCCACTAACAAAAGGGCACGCTCTCTCCACCCTCAGCTCCAGCTGGTTAGAGGAAGAAATGGAAAGGGAGATGAAGCAGGAGAGGGGAAGGGAGATGAAGCAGGAGAGGGGAAGGGAGATGAAGCAGGAGAGGAGGACAGGGAAAGAGAGGGGAAGGGAGATAAAGACACAGAGAGATCACTAACTCATCAAAGAAATTCTAGCAGTGCAAGTGGGGTCCAATGTGATAAGCAAAACAGTTCATTCGGAAACCAACGACAACCACAATGCCCATGTGTGGTAACAACACATCCAACAGTGTCACGAAAAAAATGCAATGACCCAACCTTAAGTGAGAGACTGGGGCAGGAGTAGGGAAAGGAGGAAATTACAGCAGAGGTGTGGACTCGAGTTTGTCTCGTCACAAATTTGATGACTTGAGATTCAACTAGATAGAAAATAAAATAACTTGAGACTTGAAGCCTCAAGACTCGAGACTTTGACTTGAGACCGATGCCTTTAAATGATCTGTGGATTACTCTCCACGCAGCCGGAGACTGCAGCCACAGCAACACACTTGCCAATTGTTTTTACAACCGATTGGCTAGTGAAACGCACACTCGGGCATTTGATTGGAACAGCAAACTGTCAATCAACACAGGTTGGGTAGCCATTGAACATATTGCTGATTGGATCGGAAGCAGCGCAAATGCCAAATTGTAGGGAGAGAGGATTGCCATAAGTACATATGCAGCTCCAAACATTTTGGGGGATCAAGAATATAAACTGTTTAATTGGGAAGCTCACCAGCAATGAGGGATCAAGTGTCAATTACTGGTCTTTTGGTATGTCAAAATTGCTTGAAATTGATAATTTACTTTTGAAGCTTGCATTTGGAATTGTTAAAATGTATTATTGAATAATCGAAATAATGAAAAGGGCTGTCTGGTAGCCTTCATAAATAGACAATGATTTGTAGTCAATGCATGTATACATTCTCTTTTACTTCACTCGACTCGATTTGCTCTTAGAATGCACCACTTGGATTTAACTCGAAACACGACCCGTTCTAATTGAGACTTGGACCTTGTGAATAGTGACTTGACCTCTGAAATAATGCGGCAGGCAGGCAGGAAGAGGTATATGAAAGTCAAAGACATTGGCTGCTGTGGACATACAGTATGTTATATTTGGCCTTCCAGTCCTCAACATGAAACAAAGCTCTGTAAATCTGTTCCCTTCGTGTCCATTATCCACCCCCCTCTCTCTCTCTCTCATCCCCCCCTATCCTCACCCTGTCTGCCAGTTACACACCACTCCTGCATAAAAAAAAAATTCATATTATTGTCAGAGAAGTGAGAGCAAGAGAGTGAGCTGAGAGCAAGAGAGTGAGCTGAGAGCA